>NW_004524827.1:688439-693776 GCF_000260255.1 Octodon degus | reverse complement strand
TATTTTTTTTTAATGTATTTGGTACAGGGTCTCACTACGCAGGTTGGACTTGCTCCTATTTTTAGCCTCCCCAGGGCTGGGATTACAGGCACACTCTACCAAACCCGGACTCTTTCCTTATATATTTTATATGGATATAATGGAAATAATTCACTACTTTAACCTTATTTTCCTAAAAAGTGGTATCTACTGAGGAGGAACAAAAAGACATGACTATTTGACTTTCTACTTACAAAATAAATACATCTTACCTTTACAGCCAGAACACTGAATAAAAAAGTTGATAAGGTCAAGAAGCGCTATATCTCGGTCATGCTTGTAGGCTTCTATCCAATCATCTACCACCGACTGCGGCAGAAGAGCAAAAGAAAAATAAAAAGAAATCATTAGCTTTGTCTGATGTAAGAATCTATTAAGAAGCCTAAGGAAAAATACAAACCTTAACACTGAATGCACTATTACATTATCTTAAATAAACTTATTTATATAATGATTTTCAAAGCTCAGTTTTAAATATAAATTAGAATCAATCTCAAAAAATAATTTGCTTGGTAGTGTAAAATGACAATATTACTTATTTTTCATATAATAATCTTAGATGTTGGACTCAGTTTCTATAAAGTATAAATCTTAGTGTCTTTAAAAATATTCCAGAAAACATTAAAAGTCACACTTATATATCCTTGGGACAATTTTAGAAGTAGATATAAATATAGAATAGTGATTTACCACAAGTTGGGAAGGGCAGAGGTGCAAAAAGTGGTTAAGATGAGGCTGGATTTGATTATCTCACATGGTATGTATGTGTAAAGTATCACACTAAATCCCACTGATATATACTTGTATGTACTAGAACAAGTAAAATATGCAGACATTAATATTCTAATAGAATCAAAATGTAAATTTTTAAGAGGTGAATGTCTAGATCAAGAAAAAAATATGAATCAAAATGACTATTTTTTGACAGTATTAATCCTAAGTAAGTAAAAAGGGTAAACTAAACAATACCAAAAAAAAAAATCAATATTCTTAAAACATCTATACTCAATTGGTATACAGATTTTGTATAATTTCTACTAGAATTTCTGGTGGTATATTTACAAATATTAAAAAAGACCATCCTAAAATCCTTAGATAATGCAAAGGATCCTAAAAAGCTAAATGAAACTTTTAAAAAGGGTAAATCTGGAAGACCCACATCATGATTTAAAAACTTAACTATAATGCTATAGTAATCAAGATGGCATAAATACAGAAATGTAGATGAAATGTGGATTAATGGGACAAAAATTAGGAGTCCACAAATAAACCCTTACACTGATGACTGATTTTCAATAAGGATGCCAAAAAAATTCAACAGAAAGAATACAATTTCTATTGTTTTCTGGGACAATTTTATATCCACAAGCAAAAGAAAGAATAAAGTTGGACCCTACCTTACACAGTACACACAACATTGAACTAAAATGAATCAAGACCAAAATGTAAAATCTAAAACTACAAAATTCTTAGGATGTTGGGCTTGGTGGTGAATGTCTGCAATCCCCGCACTTAGGAGGCTAAGGCAGGATTGTTGCGAGTTAAAGACCAGCCTGTTCTACAAAGTGAGCTTAAAACATAGCAACACTATCTGAAAAAAACCAAAAAAATTTTTTTTTAATTATATTAAATTAAATCTTCATGACCTTGCATTTGACAAACACATTTTAGGATACTAGACCAAAAGTGAAAGCAACAAAGGGAGAAAATAAATTCAACATATTAAAAGTTAAAGCCCTTTGCATTTCAAAGAGTCCCATCAAGAAAGTGAAAAGGTAATCCAAAGAACATGATAAATTGTGTACAAATGGGCTGGGGATGTAGCACAAGGTCAAGAACGATTCCCAGTACCCAAAAAGAAAAAAAAAAGTTTGTAAATCATTTATCTGGAATGTGTGCCCACACTGAAAAGCCAAACAACTCAACTGAAAATTAGAAATACAGAGTAAGAATCATAATCAGCATTACTCAAAATGGCCAAAAAGTTACACCACAAATGTACACTAAGAGATGGATGAATAAGTAAAATATGCACATATCCATACAATCTAGTAGTTTGACCAAGGGTAATTAAGTTATAATGCATACCATAAAATGAATGAACCTTTATAGTGTTAGGTAAAATTGAAAGAAACCAATCATAAAGAATCTATGACCCAAGTATATGAAATAGCCAAAACAGGCAAATATATAGAAAGTAGGTAAGTAATAGCTTAGACCTGGGGAGGCAAAGTAATTGCTAATGGACATGAGGTTTCTTTCTTTTTTTTTTTAATTTTTTTTATTTATTTATGTGTGTGTGTGTGTGTGTGTGTGTGTGTGTGTGGCCAGCTCAGCCCACCAGGGGGCAGGGCTGGCTGGCATGTGGTGCTGGGGGATTGAACCGCGGTCCCTGTGCTTTGCTAAGCTTGTTCTAAGTAGGTGCTTTAGACCACTGAGCCATCACACCAGCCCAAGGTTTCTTTCTGGAACAATTAAAAATTTCTAAAATTAGATAGCTGCACAATTCCATAAATATACTAAATACTACTGAATTCACTCTTTAAAAGCTACTGGTGCTATAGTTTAGATGTGGAATGTTCCCCAAAGGTCCATGTGTTGAAGGCTTCATCTTTAACTTTATGCTGAAGATGGTGTAAACTTTAAATAGGTGGGGCAAGGTAGGAGGTTTTCAGTTGTACCCCTCAAAGAGGATAATGTGTCACCAGTCTCTATCTCTCCCAGCTGCCACAAGGTAAACAGCCTGTTCCACCACACATTCCCCTCCATGACATGACCATAAGCCCAAAGGCAAAAGGAGCAAATGAGTACTATATATACTGAAACCTCAAAACTCTAACCCATAAAAATAAACCTTTCCAAATTATAAGCTGATTATATCAAGTGTTTGTTACAATGTTCTAGTCAGGAATCACAAGGGGAACAATACAATATAATACAATACAATACACACAATTTTATAAGATTATTTTATAATAGTCACCCAAAGAGTCACATGGATGAGAGTGCAGGAAATTTGTCCAAAACTTAGACCAAAAGAATCCAGCTGAGGGCCTAGAACCCATGACAATGTCTTGCCTAGGTCCAGCTAAAGATCTAGAGTCCATAACCAGTGGGGCCCACCAATTCAACTGGAGGCCTAGAGCCCACAACATCTTGTGCAGGCCTGTTTTAAGGATCTGTTCTGGGAAGGCCCAAAGGTCAACAGTGGACGCTAAAAAATGTCTATGCCAGTGGGATAAAAGGGTATGTGCTAGCAGGCTGAGGAATCCGTACTATAATAAGGAAACCATGCTCAAAGTAAGTACCAGAGCTCCCCGCTGAAAAGTACCACAGTCATCCTCAGCAACTGTGTACCAACTTCCCCTCGAGAGCCAGGAAGCGATGCTCAAAGTAAGAACCAGACCTGTTCAAACTGAACTATAGCCATCCTCAACAACAAGGTCCCAAGATCCTCTGATGATGAGAGGTGCAGAGTTCACCAGGAAAGGTGGCATGACAAGCTCCTCTGGAAAATCAACATCTCTATAGCTTCCTACCAGCTTCCAACAGCTTCTAAACTTCTTCCTCTCCAGTTCTACCTCTTATGCTACTGGCAACAATCCTCAGGTAGTCCTCCCACACCCAGCACAAGACTGGTTCAGCTTAGCTGGATGTTCCAAGTTGACCTCCAGTTGTCAATCCACCACATACAGTGAGGAAAAGCTGATTAACTCAAAAGTCTGGTACAAAAAGGAAAAGCTAACACAATTACTACAACTAATTCTTTTCTATATCTTACAACACTTTGTACATGTTAACACAATTTACAAAAGGAATGTGCTTAGTGATATAGGCAAAAAGTAGCAAAAGAGTATACCATAATTATATGATAGAGGCATCTGCATTATCTCTTGGAGTACTAGCAAACTGGACATTGTTTCTCAATACAGTATCTACAAACGCAGAAGCTATAATGTAAACAGTCTAGAGACATGGAAAGGTCATCTGTACCTACTCCAAGTAGTTCTGGTTGAGCTAAATCTTACAGCTATGATACACTATGTTCCAATCCTGAGGGAAGAACTTTCAGGTAATTATGATCAGTAACAATGTTTATACCTAAGAGGCAGTACATCTGTCCCAACTAAGGCCACAGCAAATAGCACAGACAAGTAATTCTTACTTCAGTCTGAATTTTAGACCCAAAGAATCATTAAGCCAAATAAAAGAATGGTTGTTTCACATCACTAAAGTTGACACAGTCTGTTACATACCAATAAATAAGAATAAGGGGCAGGGCCTGCCTGTCTAACAAGCACAAGGTCCTCAGTTTGATTCCCAGTACAAAAAGGAAAGAAGATTAAGCTCTACCGGCATGAACAATAATACAAAAATATTTGCAGAAACCTAACAAAAAAGACCACCCCATTACGTTAAAAAATAATTCATGAAGATCAAGTAGAATTACATTAATAACACAACTATGCTAAAATAAAAAATGTATGCTGTCACACTAAAATATTTAAAATTTTAACAATCACATAGTAAGCTAAATAAAATATATGTCTAATAAAATTAGGGGTTGGGTCAGCCAGATAGCTCAGCGGACTAAAGGGGCAGGAACTGGGATTCGATTCTCGGTATGCCATACTCGCCGGTAGCTGAGACTGTGACTGAGATTGCGTGTGGTGGTGTGCGTCTAAAATTCCAGCGCTTGGGAGGCAGAAAATAGGATAACTATCAGTCTGATCTGTGTAGTGAAACCCTATAGACCCTGTACTAAATATTAAAACAACGACAGGGGGCATATACATTGTCTCCAATTTCTTAAAATGTAAGAACTACTTTTAGGCCAAAAGCTAATCCCTTAATCAAGCTTATTCATAACTATTAATAAGTATAATTACTAATTGGACACAAAAGAAAAGAGAGAAAAACAAAATAACTACCAGAAACAACAGTTCCTGATGAAGGAATTAATTAACAATGTAGAAGCTAAGACAGACATACACATAATCATAATATCATACACTTAGTATTATAATGGAATAAGATGGCATACAAGACTTTCAAAAAAATTAAAAAAATTAAAAGACTTTCAAAAGGAGGAGAGAATACTTCTTAAGAATGATATCTGAGTCCTAGCCCAGGTCCGGTGAGTGTGTGGAGAGCTTCCTGCTACCCTGCGCAGGCAGGACCAGTCCCAGCCCAGGCGCAGCATGGGCCAGACCCTCTCCCACCCCCTTGGGCCGCCCCCGACCACTCCGCCGCACCTCCCCCACCCCTCCCGCCCAGTAGGAATTTATGCCGACTTCC
>NW_004524827.1:671150-681301 GCF_000260255.1 Octodon degus | reverse complement strand
GAATATATGCAGTGTATTATTTGTTGAAACTGTACTTCCGATTTGATTTGAAACTGTCTCATTGCTATCTGTTTATCAATAAAACTTTGAAAAAAAATAAAAAAAATAAAAAAAAGAATGATATCTGATTCAATCAGTAAGAAACTAACCCTGTCATCTAGCAAAACAAAACAGATAACCTGAAGGCACAATACTGTAGGTAGTGAACTGAAACCACCATAAAATATTCTGGGCTTGAACTTTTAAGTAAGGAAGAACTCTGTTTCTAAAACAGAGAACTCCCTGGGATCAAATCCGGTTTCACAAATGTAGCACAAGTAAGGAACAAATACACAAGGAACAGGAAGTGAGAGAATATTCAGGAAAGTGAATGCAGAAATACTATAGGCATTCTTTTGTAAAGGTACAAACAGATGTAGAAGCAGAAAAATGAATGATATGCATGTACAATCTTTTTTTTTTCTTTCCAGAACCTGGGATTGAACTCAGACCCTTGTGCTTGCTAGGGAAGTGCTTATTCCACTGAGCTATCTCGCCGGCCCCACATGTACAATCTTAATGTAGAACTAAAACACAAAAATACAAAAATGTTCATTCTTTAAGCACTGGGATACAATTAAGAAAAAATACAAAGCTAAATCTTCACTGTATTCTTTTAAAATATTTCATGAGCCAGATAATTCAACAAGAGACTAGACAAAAATAGAATAGCCTAATAGCTATAAGCTGAAAATTCTGGTAGTTGTATCACTCCCCCAAAGCTTAATGTTTAACCTAATACGTTAACATCAATATGAAAATATAAGAAGTGGGGTTTTTGGAAGATAATCAAGTCATGAGGGTCATGAATGAGATTAGCACTCAAAAAGTCCACAGACAATATACCTTCCGTGATGCAAAAACACAATGAAAAGAACCCATCTATTAACCAGAAAGCAGACTCTCACCAGACCCTGAAATCTGCCAGCATCTTGAACCTCAACTTCCTCTAGCCTCTAGAACTGTGAAAAATGAATTTCTGGTATTTATATACCACCTACTTTATGTTATTTTATGTTATGAAATTGAAGTTAACAAAAAGAATACCAGAAGAAAAGATTAACCCATTTTAATACACAGAAAAAATATTACAGGGAAAAGTAGAAAAATGTGAAGTAATTAAATAGAGCACAAGTTAACTGAGAGAATATATCCTTTTGATAAAATTAATCCAAAAGTTAATTTTTTACATCAAGGAATGGCTAAATCAGCCAGAGCACAGAAAAGTAATACTATTATTTAAAAAGCCAAACATGCATGCCCAGGGCCCCAGATTACAAACAAACCACAGCCAAATAACATAAGAAAGCCAAATGGGTATTGAAAAATGATCAGTTAGGCCTAATAGTGAACAATTTCCCATGTAAAATCTAAAAGTAAAAGCACATAATAATTTTTTTATTTATAGACAAATTTTGCATTTAATTTACTAATAACAAAATGCCAAATAACTATTTACCAGAAAACCATTCTCTGGCATCTACTGACTAAATCTGAAAAAACATCTATTGAAAAAAAAAACTATTTTGTATAGTTGTTACAGATTAAATAAAACTTTAAGCCAGGTACAGTGGCAAATACCTGGAGTTGTATTTGGGAAGCTGAGGCAAAAAAAAAAAATCATGTAAACTCACAAATTCAAGACCAACTTGGGCAACATAGTAAGGCCTCAATTCAACAAATAGTATGTTCCAAGTCGGGCACTGTGGTGCATGCCTATAGCCCCAGTTATACTGGAGACTAATGTGGGAAGATTGCTTGAGCCCAGAAAAGCAAGCAAATCAAAACTCCAGCCCCTGCGCTCTGCCTAAGCAGGCACTTTAGTCCGCTGAGCTATCTAACCTGCCCCTACTTTGCTTAGTGAAATTTTGTATCATTTCTAATGCTTTTTCTTCTATTACCATTTTGTACTCTTTAAAAATAATAAATAAACAAAAAGCAAGTAAAAAAAGTATGTTTATTCTTTGTATGTAGTAGTTTATAAACTTATAAAAACCTTATGGGAAAAAAAAACCTTATGGATTTGGCTAACCTAATTACACCTATGTGAATAAAATAATGCAAAAGAAATATAATTAGGATAATTTGACATGAATATGTATCCAAAGTTTTACACTTGTTACAAAACAAGATTAAGTATAAACATTTTAAAACACAACAGTGACTAGAAGTAATTCAATTCACAAAAGCAGATAAGTTCCAAGAGTTCCACGGTCAAAGGACTTCATATTTTAATAGCAGTTATATAAACTGAGAAGAACTTTAAAACTCATAACCAGGGCTTATATTACTACATGTTTCAAACAAATAATTATCTTATGCCATCAATACAAAATGAAGCGGCAGAAAATGACAGATCACAGTTTTAAGATCTTATTTTCAGGGCAACCCACTTTCCAGGCACCCTTCTGTTCCTCTCAGAAGCTTTCGTTCTCTCAATAGATGCTTCCTACTGTTAACCTCTGTTGTGCTTAACAATTATTTCCTCAATTTTAGAGAATGAACTTAGCATTTCGGTTATCTAACAGGTTGTGAGTTGCATTCCCCTATATTATTTGGGGGTCTTCCACTGGGGTAACTGGATAGTTAAGAGTTTTCTCTTGTTTCATAGATCCTGGATTGTGACTCACTTGGGTAATTAAAATTTTATGATGTTATATCTTTGCCCATTGCTTATAATGCTTTGTCTCTTAATTTTATTAAAATAGTGATAAAATGACCAAAAACATGGAAAGGTTATAAGTTATAACACTTCTTTAATGCGACATTTTATTTTATTTTGTCCCACCTCACACATATCATATGATCAGCCACTGGGTCAGTATTACCTAAGTAACCATACCTTTAATCTTACTCATTGATCATAGTTCTGTCCCACATTAAGCATGCCTCACTCACCTCAACTCACAGCTTTGCCCAAGAAGTAGGGTTCACAAGCAACCCATTTTCTAGGCCCACCTCTATCCCTCTCTGATAGAGGCTTTCTTTCTCTCAATAAATTCTTCCCACTCTTAAAAAGATTTTATATTCAAACACAAATTTTCCTAGAGTTTTGAATAGACTGTAAGTAGTATATTTTGTATAAGTTGCACGCTTTTTAAAATACAGTAAGAAATATCAGGCCTACAGCTATAACTTAAAATGCACAAATAATCTTGGACAAATTCCACAAATATTACCTGCATAGCACTCTTGCCCATTTTAACAACTTCAAATAACATCATGTTTTCCACTCCATTCTGTTGGTGATGACCATTCATTCGGTTTGGACCAGAAGGAGGTTTCCCTCCTCCATTTCCACTTTTGCTCTTTTCTCCAGGGCCCTTTTTGCCTTTTTTACAAGTCTGCATAAAAGATACAAATTGGTTAAATTGTATCACTATCTTTGAGAGTTTAAAACAAAGCTGCCACAAAAGCAACTGACAGGTTAACAATTTTAATACACATAAACTTGACCTATATGAGACTGCCAAACAACACAAGAAAATTATGATTGTGACAGCTTTTTTGTGGCTTTTTTTACAATTATATTACCATAAACCCCACATTGCATTATAGTTATTAGAAGCACAGTGATAGAATATGTAGGTCCAAATTTCTACTCATATTAGCTGAGTTATCCTGAGGCAAGTTACTTGACCACAGTACTTCAAAGGTTTTGTTTTCTAATTTTAAAGTACAGGATAAAATTATACTTTCCTCAAAGTCTTGCCATGATAATGAAAGTGTAAAGTATTGGCTAGCAATATACACAGCACCTAATAGTATCAGAAAATATCAATGAAAATGAGAAAATATACAGTAAACTGCTCAATGAATGCTACTTGAATCTAAATCTGTAGGAAAGGCTGATTGGATTTGAAATGATTTCCAGATAGAACCAATTTAGAATATGAAATCACAACATTAAATGCTGTTCAAGTTATCAACAAGGTTTGAAAACCACTGCAAAAAGACCCTAGGGAGCCAGGGAGATGGGTCAGTGGAATAAGCGCTTCCCTGGCAAGTGCAAGGGCCCAAGTTCAATCCCCGGTTCCGAAAAAAAAAAACCCTAATGTATAACTGGAGAAATTCCTAGAAAATAATTTAACAAGGTGGCTATACCTAAGCTTTATAATAGTCCCTGTTCTGGGGTTCAGTGTGAAATAAGAGGGCAAAAATAACAAATGTCTTTATTAAGTAAGCAATTTATACTTGTCTCAATCTTTTAACTTAATTTCTGTTAGCCTTGTAAATCATTGCAGTGCTATAAATGAGCAATTCTGATAAGCAATTCTCTAAATAGGCAAATGATCCTCATTTTTATCCTGCATTTTCTCTCCAACACTTAAAAAAATTCAATTAATGAACACTGTGGAAATGAAACTTTATTATGAAGAAAATATCAGTAGCAGCAGTAGGAAATTCATCAATCAATGAAAAGGTGACCTGTGTAACTTAGTCATTAAATACTCCCACAGCTTTTATACCAGGTTAAAGAAAAACAACAAGGCTGAAAACATAGCTCAATGGCAGAGTACTTGCCTAGCACGCATGAGCTCTGGGTGCTACACATTGTAACACCTCAGGACGGTGTGGCAGAATCACAAATTCAACGCCAGCCTCGACAACTTAGAAGATACTGTCTTAAAATTTTAAAAGGGCTGGGTGGGAACATAATTCAGTAACAGTACTTACCTAGTATGAATGAGGCCCTGGATCCAATCCTCAGCAGCATAATTTTTTTTTTAAATGCTAGATCTATATTAAAATCTTCACAGAAAAAGTTCTCTTAACCCCTGGATTTGGGTATTTCAAATGTATTTTAGATCTACACATTTTAATGCTCTACACAGCAAAGATATAAAAACTCTCAGTAAATTATCAGATAAAAAAAATGTTTCAACCTTTGTGGGCCACATACCATCTCTATTGCATATTCTTCAACTGTAAAACACTTTTAAATGCAAGAATTATTCTCAGCTTATGGATACTACAAAAACCTGCCACACATTATAAAGCCCTAATAGCCACACCTACAAATTTATTTTCAATGATAGCCTGTGTATCTCTAAGTTACTCTATAGATGGTCTTACCTCTTTCAAGAGTCTCAACTACCCTTTTCTTCCCTCAAAAACATTACCTGTTCATTCAGTTTACTGCTAGTGAGATTCACTCTTTGTCAAACCGAGCCATTAATTACCAATTGTAGAATGAAATGCTTTTATACTAAGTAAAAAGAATTTTGTAAATAAAGAATAGACTCAAAGAGTCTAAAATGTTAATGTTAATTAACATGGAGCTATATATTTGTAACTTACCATAAGTCTCAACACTCTGTCAGTATGAAAAACTAATGAGTACAATTAAAATAGTTCAATGGATGTGCTGTGTGAGAGAAAATATATGTGCAAGAAGTGGTAACACATGGGAAGAATAAAAAAAATAAATATTTTAATCTCAGTACAGTGTTACAGAGAAAAAAAATCCCTACACAAAAGATTAATTTAGTAGGTGATATATATAGTAAATTAAGAGCATTCACATTGGGGCCAGGGAAATGGCTCAGCAGAATAAGTGCTTCCCTGGTAAGCGCAAGGGCCCGAGTTCAATCCCCAGTTCCACAAAAGGGCACTCACATGGACTCAAATACTCTAACCACTGAGCTTTTCCTGACCTAACCTTCTATTTATAAAATAAGAAAGTTTCCTAATTCACAGAGATTTTCTACTATTAAATTATATAACATAAATCAGCACAGTATGTAGAACATACATAGTGTAGTGCTAAAAGTTTATATTATAAATTCTTAATCTGAGCCTTAACACCTACCCATAGCAGTGGCTATACAGTCAGCCTAATTGTGTCACGAAAACTTTAGAGGGGGGGAGATGCATCAACAGTGATAAGGAGCATGTTCAACATGTGGGAGTTTTTTTGGGTTGCTTTTTTTTGGAAACAAGGTCTCACCATGTAGTTCAGGCATTGAGTTCACTATATAGCCATCCCATGCTGGTGTTGAACTAGAGCTGATCCTCCTGCCTTAGTCTCCCAAGTGTTGGGATTACAGGCATATACCACCATGCCCAGTCCAGCTTTATTTGCTTAAAAAAAGGGAGGGCAGGGTAGCTCAGAGGACTAAACACCTGCTTAGACAAGCACAGGGACCCCAGGCACAACATGCCACACTGACCCTGCCCCTGCATGCACTGAGCAGGCACAGAGTCCAGGAGTGGTGGCACAGGCCTGTAATCCCAGTGCTGGGGAGGCTGAAAACAGAACGATCACTGAGTTCAAACTGCATAGGGAGACACTGTAACACATACATACATAGAGTATATAGTTTAGGTTGACCTTGAACTCACTATGTAAACTGGGCTGGTCTCTAACCCAAAATAATCCTCCTGCCTCAGCCTCCTGACTGCTAGGATTACAGGTGTGTACCACCATCCCCTGCTTATATGTTACATTTTAAGAGTGCTTTTAGAGTAAAACAATTCACATATTGCTTTCCTTTATATTTTGAAAAAAAATAGCATCTATTGTATATTTAGGGAAAAATAAAAAAAGGCAGTTCAATCACATTTAACATACTACTGACTTTACAAAATAAGCTACTAGAAACTCTTTCACACATACACAAACACACACACAATTTTAGGAACCCAAATTAAATCATATATTTGGTACATACTTTTCCTTTCCCTTGCTTCTGGTTTTTTCCTTCAATGTCCTCAAAATCTGTGTCAGAAGAAAAATGTGTTTCTGACTCCCTGAAACAATAATAAGAAAACATTTAAAACCATCCATAGAAACAGGGAGGTTTTTTTATGAAACATTTTCTAAAAGGAACAGTTGGTTAACTCATTACAAAATTTAATGTTAGCGTTAAAAGTAATTAAGATGCTCTCCCAAAACATCATAGTATAGTACCATACAAGATTACATAACGAGTAAATTCAAATAAAAACATCTAAATACTTTCATGTTTTGTTCATTTTTAATCAAAGCACAAAAAGTAAACCAATGGCACTGAAAAATGTAAGACTGAGAACTGTAGTGTTCTGTTATAGTGGCTGGTTCCATTTTCTGGTTCATAACCACTGCGCTTCAGGGAAATATTTTAACACTCACAATTGGATGTTTTCAGGGAATTTTAAAAATACTATCGATCCACAGCCCTCTCCTACCTCATTCAAAAATCATTTATAAATTTAAGTGTGAATAACTATATGAAACACCCATTTCTGAAAAAGTAGGTATACAAAATTTTAAGAAAATGTATCATTTAAACTATGTTAAATACTTTAACTCCTTTATGTGGCAGTAGTCAGAAGAATCAGTTTTAGCACTAAATAACTACTCTTTGTGCAAGTGAAAATATCTGTGTGGTCATCTGTAACATGTAAACACAAGGAAAAACGAAATCTCTGAATTTTCCTCACTATCCAACACACACAGTAAATCTGTATTCCAAAAAAAGTGACCCTTTTATAATTTTTTTTGGGAGAACAGGGGATTGAACTCAGGCCCTTGTGCTTGCCAGGGAAGAGCTTATTCTACTGAGCCATCTCTCCAGCCCCAAAGAATTTATTTTTATTTATTTATTTATTTTTTGGTGGTACCTGGGGATTGAACTCACGACCTTGTGCTTATCAGGCAAGCACTTTTTCCACTGAGCTATCTCCCCAGCACTTCTTTGTATAATTTTTATTTTCTCACAGACATAAAGAAACAAGAATGATTTAGACAGATATATATGTGTTGTTTTCTACATATACAAACATGAATATACCTAAGTGGTAAATATCCACACTTAAATACTTGAAGCAAGGTCTACTTACATTGTTATTTCAGTCTCACTGGATTTTAGGATTGGGCCACATTTTACCCCATCAAATGTGCAAACATAGTTCCAGTTTTGCTTAAAATGAATAGAATCCAGTGGAAAGGCTATCGTTATCAAGCTAGTTTTCTCAATCTAGATTTCTTCTAATTCCATTTTTATTGCTACAACAACCAGTTGTCTAAAGCTGTGAGGCAGGAACACATTATGATGCTATCAGGAAAAAAGTACAATTTATACCACTTAACTACAAAGTAACTTAAACACTACTGAAGATAGTGGGAATCATAAATATGTCCTATCACAATGAGGAAAGAACTTGTAATGAATAACATTTCTCAGAGTTCTTGCACCAAAAACTGAATGGCTATTGACCCTGAAATTTGTGCCTGGTACATTTAAAAAACATTGTGGCCATCAATATTCTTGTCATGTGCTTATGTAGCCTGGTCCAAAACAAAATTTAAACTTTTTTAAATATCTTGGTGCCTAAAACTATTTGTCTTCCCAAAACTGTACAAAACCCAGTCATTTAGCTCAATAACTATTATAAACCTGAGAATGAATAGTCACCAATGTTTATGATATTCCAGTGGCCACAAGATAATCAAAGGCTCAGTTATACTCTTAATCCTCCTAGCTATCCCAACTGTAAGAACGAGGCCATAGAGGTTTGATTATTAACTCTAAAACCTTTTCAAAAAAGCTGAAGTGAATAATCAGAATGGGCCTACAAAATAACCCTCAATTAAAAAATACAGTCCTAAGTATTCCTTTCTCTGATGCTTTACTATGCTTTAATATTAAAGAACAAGAAGCAACCTTAGGGGGCTCGGGAGATGGCTCAGTGGAATAAGTGCTTCCCTGGCAAGCTCAAGGGCCTGATTTCAATCCCCAGTTCCACCAAAATAAATAAATAATAATAATAAAAAAGAAGCAACCTTAGGTAAATAGCATGTTTCTATGTTGATGGAGGACACTGAAATTAACCCTTTAGTAATTGGAAACATCATGAGTTACCTATCAAAAGACTGAATCTTATGCTCCTCTTTATTATCCCCACCAATCACACATACTCAAACGAATTCTGGATTAACTGTACCCTGCAACATCAATTCTCTTTTATCCACTACTCTGTTTCAGGTCCTAATTAATCAAGATATTCTAATAGTTAAATCTATGATATGAACTTTTCAAAAGCATATAATCTCAATACAATGAACAGATATATAATCTTATCTTTGTATTTAAAATATGAACACATTCTAGATACTCAAGCAACTGAGACAGAAGGATCACAGGTTCAAGGTCAGCTTGGGCAACTCAGGAAGACCTTGATTCACAATAAAAATAAAAAGAACTGGGATGTAGCTCAGTAGTAGCACATCCTTGGTTTTGATTGCCAATACTACAAAGAAATAAGGCAAAGTAAAATCAGAGTTCATAAGGATAGAAATATCTAAATTCCTCATAGAGTCAAATGCAGTAAGTTACATACAGTGGGACACTACATTTAACAAAGGTAATAATAACTTTACAAAGACTTGGAATATGTGAAATTCTCACCAAAGGTGCTGCTTTGGAAAAAAAATAAATTATTCAATAATTTAGATTAATCAAGCCATTTTTTTTGGTCAGGCTGGCCTTGAGCTGACTCTGGAGCCCAGGCTAGTCTCGAACTTGCAATAATCCTCCTGTCTCAGCCTCCCTAGAGCTGGGAATACAGGTGTGTACCACCATACCCAGCAACCAAACCAAAATTTAATTTTGCTCTCAGCTACCCTAAGTCCTCTACCAAACAAAAAGAAAATTTTCCCTAAGAAGCTTAAAAGAGAACCAAGTATGGTGGAACTGTGTCTGTAAACTCAGCACTCTGGAATGCTAAGGTAGAAGGATGGAAACCCCAGAGCCCATCCCACACAATTTAGCAAGAAATGGTCTCAAAAATTAAAAATAATACAAGGGCTAGGACACGATAAAACAGTAATAAGCTTCCTGCACTTATTTATATGTAAATAATAAACTGCCTTAGGTTTGATCTCCAGTAACACCACGGGGGGAAAAATCCTAAAAGAATAAATATATAGGGGGCTGAAGAGATAACTCAGTAGAGTAAATGCTTGCCTGGCAAGAGCAAGGGCCGGAGTTCAATCCCCGGTTCTACCAAAAAACAAAAACAAACAAACAAACAAAACTGGGCCAGGGAGATAGCTCAGTAGAATAAGTGCTTGCCTGGAAAGTGCAGGGTCCTGAGTTCAATCCCTAGTACAAAAAAAAAATTATATA
>NW_004524827.1:643939-671050 GCF_000260255.1 Octodon degus | reverse complement strand
CCTTAAAAGGGGGCCTGCCCCATAGCTCAGTTCTTTAAGTGGCTGCTTCAACAAAGCAGTCAGGCTCAAGTTGCTGTGGTTCGATCCCCACAACTCAAGCCAGCCAAACCTGCCCTAAAGGCAATCGGAGCAAAAAAAAAAAATATTTTGAGGGCCAGAGAGATAGCTCGGCAGATGAAAGCACTTGCTTAGGCAAGCGCAGGGACTGCAGTTCAATCCCTGGCACTACATGCTGCACCAGCCCTACCCTTAGGGCAGGCTGAGACAGCCTCAGTCTCGGTGTACACCTATAATCACAGTGCTGGGGAGGCTTAAAACAGGAGGATCACTATGAGTCTGAGCTGCATAGTGAGACCCTGTAACAACCAAATAATTTATAAAAATACATTTTAAAATGTTTCAAAAAAATCATATTTTGAGGGATTGAAATTGTGGCTCAGTAGTTGAACATTTCACTAACATGCCTCGGGCTCTGGGTTCAAGTCCCATAACATACACATAAATATATTTTTTAAATAGTAGTAATACCCTAACAGATTCACTCGAAATAGTAAAAATATGAAAATCTCCATGCCATTAGAAATGACAGTGATTGTTATTGTCTACAGTATAGCCGTGATGTTCAAAATTCTTAGCAATCAAACTCTTTTCAAATAAAGTCTCAAAAAGAACCTAACAGAAAAGTGTGTATGTATTTGAGTAGGTAATTAAGTGATAATAAAATTAATTATGTATGAAAAGTCTAAAAGACCACTTTGTACTGAGGCACTAATGAAACTTTAGTATAAAAATCACTGTTACATATATTGTTCAAATTTCTTAATACATAAAAAAAGAAATAAACATAATAAAAGTTAACTAGGAAGGCAGGTAGCTTTAACAGGAGTAAAAAACATTACCTATGATGAAATTACTTTGTGGACTAATATGCATGTAATTTCTTTCTGCAAAAGTTATAGACCACATATTCTACTCTCCTAAATAGAATTGTTTTAGCCGATCATCATTTGGTTTTATAAGAGGTATCTATCATTACATCCTGAATATTAAGGCATGATATATATTCTTTACAAATGGAAACATTTAACTTTTTAAGAATCTCATTGTGCTCCCTCAAAAAATGCTTTTGCAAAACCAAATATAGACTTAAAATGTTACAGCAAAAATAATAAATTATACACTGTGTAAAAATCATAGCATAGGAAAGTGTGGAATACTAAGTAAAGCACAAGCAACATTGAAAAATGGTTTCAAAAATACATACTATTTTACATACTAGATCTTTTAGAACAGAAATAAATTTAAGAAAAGTTACTAGTTCCCACTTTATGGGGGGAAAAGTTAAAATTTACCAAAATATAAATTACTTACTGTAGTAGATTAAAATCAGTTGGTATTTCTGGAGCTGCTATCATTTCTTTATCATCTTCTGGAACACCTCAATATCAGAAATGTACTCATATATTTACGTGAGTAAAATGATAAGTTTGCTTCTTTCTTCTAAGAAAGACAATTCCTTTAAAAGAGAAAATGACATGTTGACATATCAAAAACATGAGAAAGGGATATCCACACTCAAAAGCTTAATTTTCCACTGTTTATTAATATATTTCAGTAAGTAAGGATTTTCCCCCTTGTATGTGACTGTGTTTCTTAGACATACACTTGTTAGACCTAACATAGTTTCACAATAATAATACTCCACAAGGGGAAGAAAGAATTTTGCATTTTAGGCAAATATATCCAAAATTTCTTATGAGTGGCCTGAAAACCCCCCACATATACACACTCTGAAAGGGAATTGTTTATAACTGTTTTTACTGGTCCTATAGTAAGTTTAAACCAAAATATGAAATTCCTGAAAATGAATAGCTTTTTGCTGATGGTTTACAGATGTATTTAAAAGGAGCTAATACAAAACCCAAAATATAATTTTAAACATTTTAAGAACAAGATTTTCTACTCTTGAGGAAACATTCACTGCAAAGCCATGATTACTAATAAGCAATCCCTTCATAATAATAGCATACTTTGTTGAGAAAGAGGAGCAAAGTCAGACCTGATGATCTATTCCCCTCAAAGATCTTACAATTCAATTTAACACAAATAATGTGACATGTTGCTTAACATGTATGAGGTTCTGGGTTCTAGTCCCAGCACAGTAGAAGAAAGTAATATGAACAATATAATGCCACTTGAAAACAAGTAAGTGCAGGTCTAACCACATGAAAGGTATTATTTCGAACTCTGAAGGTCAAAGATACATTTAGCACATGAGAAAACAATTCAAAACCAAATGATCAGTCTGTAACAAAATAAAAACCAAAGCTAAGGTTTGAAGCTAATTTTAAAGGGCGAAGGCTCACTATGTAGTCCAGGCTGGCCTGAACTTGTTATGTAGCCCAAGCTGACCTCAAACTTGTTATCCTCCTGCCTCAGTCTCCCAAGTGCTAGTTTTCCTGGCATGAGTCACACACATCACCACACCAGACTAAAATTTTCTGTCTTACGGGTATTTTTTAAATTCCCATGAAAATCTAGTATACTACTTGGCAGTCATTTAAAAAAAAACAACATGTAATGAACGACAGCATTTGGGAGGCTGAAGCAGGAAGATCTCTGTGAGTTTGCAGCAATTGTGAACTACAAAGTGAGTTCAAGGCCAGCCTGAACTGCTTAGCAAAACCATGTCTCAAGAAAAAAAAAACATGCAGGTAAGACTAAATGCTAAAATACAGCATACTGATGAAATCCAAATATCTCTGCCAAGAGTGGATATCATACAAGAAAAAGATGGTTCAAGTCTCGGACATGACAGCACATTCCAGCACTTTGGAGGCTGAAGTATGAGGATCTCAAACTTAGGTCTATCCTAGACAACTCAGTGAGACCCTTTCTCATAGTGAAAAATAAAAAGGGTTCAGGACCCAATTCAGAACAAAAGGCCTGTGTTCCATCTTCAGCCCAAGGGGGAAAAAGGAAGAAAAAGGAAAGGAAGGGAGAGTTGTGCCCAGTTTTGCCATTAATTTTAAGTATCTTCAGATGTGTTTTAACATACATCAGAAATGGTAACTATTAGTTAAACATAGCAAGGATCACAACATAGGAAGTGCATTTGTTAACTTACTCTAGTTAAGCTAAAACTTTTATTTATTTATTTATTTATGGCAGAACCAGGGATTGAACTCAGGCCCTTGCGCATGCCAGGGAAGCGCTTACTCTCCTAAGCCATCTCCCCGGGCCCCTAAAACTTTTATTTATAAAAATACTGTATGAAAATGATGAAATGGGAGAAAATAAGAATGAATATGTAAAGTGAACCATAAACAATCAAGAATTATATATACTACCACTTTATCTTTTCTTGACAGGTATTCATATCGCAAAATATTTAGATATAAATATTGGTATGTTCCTCCCCTATCCTAAATTACTGTCACAGGATTGTTTCCCTCTAAGATTACTAAGTTTTGCACTGCCTTTATTTTTATTATAGCCTAAATAAGTAACAGAGTTCTGAAGCTTATCACATGAAGGTCATACTTTTGTCTCCTAAAATCCTGACAGATTTTATAAAGTAAACCATTTTGTTTTTAAAAGGAGCTGGTGAGGCACAGACCAAGAGATATGGTCATCCAGATGGCAATACTGAAATAAAACATGGTCACGTGACCCTTACTATTTCTGTTTACCTAAGTAATAAAACCAAACTTGCTATGGCTAAGAGGTGTAGCTCAATGATAATGCAGTTTATCAGGGATTCGATTCCCAGCATCCTCCCCCCAAACAAGGCCCTGCCAAATTTGCAGTTTCCCTCCAACAAATATTTAAGCACATTTTACAGACCTCATAATGTGGGTGCAGTGACACATACATGTAATTCCAGCACTCAGGATGAGATGGGGATTTTGCTCTGAATTTAAGGCCAGCCTGGGCTTTGCACTACACAGGGAATGCAAAGCCAGCCTGGACACAGTGAGACCCTGTGCCAGATAAACAAGTCCTCTCAACAAAAACAAAATATATTTCTAAATAAAGTGTGTGAAGGAAATCACCAATGAGGAATATAATAAGTGTATCAGCTCTGAAAAACAGAAAGCAATAACTATTATGTAGCTTAATACATTCCCCTAAATGGCATAGAATTAACTTTTAGTATAAAAGAAGTTTTTCTACTTCAAATTATTTTGCATGGCAAAATAAAGTAAGCATCCTTCATACTAAAACCCAAAATTCTGTCTTTTCTAAAACTTTCTAAGGGCCAGCGAGATAGCTCAGCGGACTAAGCACCTGCAATAGCAGAGGGACCAGGGTCCAATCACCGGTCCAGCATGCCGGCCCACCCCCAGAGAGCCAGCTGAGCCAGTGAACAAGTTCAGGCAAGGTGATGCACACCTGTAATCCCAGCACTGGAGAGGCTGAAAACAGGAGGATCACTATGAATCCCAGCTGCGTAGTGAGACCTTGTACCAAATACATCTGGAAAAAATAAAATAAAAATAAAACTTTCTGAGCATCATCACAGGGCCAAAAGTTTCAGATCTTGGGGAACTTTCAGTTTCAGAGCAGGAGTGTTTATCCAATAAAATCCATGCAAGTATGCTGAATTCTCAAAAATTCCGAAAGCTATCATTTCTTGACCTCTTGGCTAAGATCAAGTACAAAAAGCTCCAAAATCTGAATTATTAAGATAAAGGCAGGCTGGGGGCTAGCTCAGTGGCATAGACACCTGCCTAGCAAGTGCAAGGTCCCGAGTCTGATCCCAGATACTGAAAATAAAGGGAAAAAATGGGTGTAATTCTTGTTTGTTCATTAGGTTTTTCTTTCTGTTTCTCAGATAGGTTCTCACTATGTGGTCCAAGCTGGCCTTGAACTTGTGGCAATCCCCCTGCCTCAGGCGCTCTAATGCTAGGATTATAGCCATGTGTCACAAGGCCCAGCTAGGAATTTGATATTTAAGAACCAAAGCAAACAATAAAGCAAAATCTAGGATAGGAATCTCACAAAACAAGGTGCCTACATTTTTAAAAGAATAATGTATCACGGTCTGACAGTAAAATATATTGAACCAGACAACTTCCTATTCCATCAAAATGTTATTTTTATTTTATTTCTGCAATGTGTTGTATTTTTTCACGTAATTTTTGTTCATTTTAACAAAAAAAAGAAAATGGTGAAAAAAGTTTCAAAACAGGTTAGTAGGTCGTTTACGATAATATATTGCATATTGTTTATGTAGTAGTTATTCAGAGGATAAGATATGGACATGATATCTTGTCTAAACAATAGTACTACAAACTTTTATTCTCAGTGAACTAAGAGAAAGTAGCTGTATATCTATACTACCTTGTGTACACATATTTTTTTTATTTTCCTTCCCCTTTTTTCACTACAAAACTGTCTTTTATTTCCACTTTTGTGAAGTTAGTAATGCCTGACACTAGGTTGCTTAGCAACTGATAGCAAACCTTAACTGGACAGGATGTTCATCTCAGGAGTGAAGTAACTTGTTTGCTTTAGGCACCGGGTCAAGTCCCATCTACATATATTTGATCGATTTCCTAGCTTTGTGGCTCAAAACATGTCCCCCTTTTCAAGAACTTAAGGTTTAAACAACGAAGAGAGAGAAAGGAAGTTAGGAAATATGACAGAGGTAAAACCATACATTTATTTAAACAAGACGGTTAAGGCAATCGTCCTAAGAATCTCCAACAGGTTTTTGAAAATAGCAGTTAATGGGTAGATAAAATTATCACCCTGACTAACTCTATATGCTGATATCTGTGAACTAAGCAACTACACTGAAGACAGCAATGTGTAATACTAAAACCATGGCTTGAAACACCTGTCATTTTGGTCATCTAAATGCACACTGCTTCTAATGTCATATCAATTATTGCTATACTCTCTTTAAAGTAATTTTTTAAAAGGTAAAAAAAACAAGAAAAAAGATGTCATGGGATTGTCCTGCTACAATGTTGTACATGGTTTGATTTCTAAGTTTCTGTGTAAAAACATGTAATTATTTTTTACATTGTATAGAGATTTAAATTTTAAAATATCCATGGTTTCTGCAAAATGGGAGTTTCGTGTTAGGTTTAAGGCATTTGATATTCAGACATAGTGATGTGAAACTCAATTGACTCTGTTACAGTGTAATAATAGCAATAAGATTCTCTTCTGGATGTTTAACAACTAGTTTGCAGACCAAAATTAGAGAAATAGAGGGGCTACAAGGATAGCCAATATTTTGGCCCTAGCCCTTCAAGGTCAGTGAGGACTCAGGACATAACAGAACCTATGCTATGACATCCTATAACTTGGTGGTGTCCCAAAATTTCTGATCAAAGAGATTATGGGGACACAGAGGAAAGTGATCAGCGATATATAATGTGCCTAAGGAGAGTAACCTAGAGAGACAAAATTTTCCCAGGCTTTCACAGAGAGCAAATTTGTCAAGCAAGGCCTGTGACTCATCCAGATGGCAGACACTGATAAAAGATCTACAAGGTGTCATACATGGTTCCAGGGTAAATCCTGAGGGGATTTGACTGATCTTGTGGGATACAAAAGTTACATTTTTACTTATATAGGTCTTGTTTTAACTTTGTCTTAACCATCCAGCAGAAAAGTACAACCACGAGGTATAAAAAGCAATGCCTTATTAATATGCTGAGCTGTAAAAGGCTCAAGTCAACAACTTTTTTTTAAGTCAACAACTTCAGACAATTGCCAGTTCTGCTGATAACCCACTACTATTATGGACTATTGGACTATATTGGATTATTTTGCTAAATTCAAGAACCTACAATCATTAGACTGGTTTCCAGTATGAAAAGGTCCTTTAAAGACTTCTCCAAATACAGCTTCTCCGGCCGGCCAAATAGCTCAGTGGATTAAGGCACCTGAAAGCAGACGCAGGGGCTGGCGGTTTGATCCCAGGCCTGCCATGCCGGCCCTGGGCCCCAGCCCCGCCCCCAGGGCACGCTGAAACAGCAACCAAGACTGGGCATGGTGGCACGTGCCTGTAATCCCTGCTCTTGGGAGGCTGTAAGCAGGCGCATCACTACGAGTCCGATCTAGTAGTGAGTCCCTGAACACCCTGTACACCCTTCCCTAATAAAAAAATATATATACAGCTTCTCTAACTGCAGTGGAACACCCATCTCTGAAAAAAAAATGTTATTTTTAAAGTTTCTAAAAATTCATCCAATCAATTAAAAGTATCCACCAAACCAGACAAGGTGGTGCACACCTGTAATCCTAGCACTTGGGAGGCTGAAGCAGGAAGATTACTGTTATGTTCCAGACCACCCTGGGCAACAAAGTAAGCTCAAGGGCAGCCTGAACTGCATAGTGAGACCCTGTCTCAAAAGGATTTTAAAGTGGTGGGTGAAATATAGCTCAGTGGCCTAAGCGCCTGCCTGGCAAGTGAAAGGTCCTGAGTTCGATCACCCATGTGCCAAGCATAATGCTAAAGCACTAGGAACATAGTGAATGAAACAAGAAAACAGTGATGCTTCATCTTTTTTAACTACCCATATAAAAAAAAACATGAACATATTTAACTCCACTAGAAGGCACTTACCTCTATGGATACCTATTACTATTAAATGTAAAAGTAATGATAAGTTGCACGTCTTGTGAATTTTTACTATTTTAATCATCAAATAGGTAATTTGCCACTAAAATAGTATTTCAGAGCAACAAAAATGATAAATGTTAAGGCTGCTTTGTAATTTAGAAAGGGGTGGTAGGTCAACATTTTAAGTTGACACAGGAGTGTGTGTGTGTGCGTGTCTGTGTGTGTGTGTGTGTGTGTGTGTGTGTGTACACCCACACGCATGCATGCAGTACTGTGGATTAAACTCACGGCCTTCATACTGATCTATATCCCCAATCCATTTTTTTTTAGATAAGTGCTCACAAAAGGTTGCCCACAGATGGGCTGAAACTTAATATCCTCCTGCCTCTGTCTCCCATAGTGCTGGTATTATAGGACTACACACTGGGAGTTTCTAAACAATATACAGTTTAATTTCCACTAAGTGCAAGAGTGTTTCACTTTTATTTTACATATATCTGCATATAATCCCCCCCCAAAAAAAACACAATGAAATACTTAAAGCAACATAAAGTGCTTAAAACCAATTGACCTAAACAAAGAAGCCTAAAATTCTAAGAAGTAATGCTCAAATAAAAGTGTGAGTTTCAAAAGCAAAATCTCCATGTCATTTCTGGGCTACTTCAGGTTATTTGTTTAAAAAAAATATGCTCGAAGATCACAAGGTGGAGCTCTCACCTAGTTTTCAAAGAAAACTTTAAGGTCTCTATTATACGATTCAACTCATTACAACTACTACAGAAGAACTGCCCTTCCAACTACTTTAGAAAATAAAGCAGGAACATAAACTCTGCATGAACTCTCAATCACTATTTTTCTTTTTGGAGAGGCAACTTATCCAACAACTAACTTCTATTTCTCCTTACTGAAAACTGGGCAATCATTCACAAACAGAGTAATAGCATACATTAAAGCAGAACCAAGATATTAGGGCTCAAATCTATATAGCAGTTCCCCTTCATCCACTTTTAGCTTTCTATAGTTTCACTTACACTTGATCAACTACTGTTCAAAAATATTAAAGCTAAGACTCCAAAAATGAAACTTTTTAAGTTTTAAACTATGTGCCATTTGGAATAGCAGGATGAAATGAAGTGCTATCCCACCTCATCTCACCTGGTACATGAAGCATCCCAGCATAACTACAGTGCATATACAATACCCACCTATTATTCACTTTGATTGTTCTCAGTTATCAAATCTGTCTTACTCTCATAGTGCATGTTATCAAATAACCTTTATTTTACTTAACAACTTTACAATTTATAAACATTCAACAGTATGATTGTTATAAATGTCCTTTTTATTATTGTTAATTTGCCTAATTTATAAACTAAATTATATATATATATATATATATATATACACACACACATATATATATATATATGGAAATAGTACAGTATATATGGTGTTCAGTTTTATCCTCAGTCTCAGGCATCTACTGAGGATCTTGCAACATATTCCTCATGAATAAGAGGGAAAATACAGTAACAGTATATAGCCATTGCTAAAACAAATTCAAATATGTAATAATTATGATTGTGCTTATGTCTTTTGCTCCCAAACTAACACTGCCCCTCCCAAATTTAAGCACACAAAAAACAATGTGCTATTTTGTTATTATTTGTAAAAATAATATTAGGGCATTTTTAATTATTTTGCTGAAAAGAACGATGGCTCTAAGTGTCTTTAATTGGATATGAAGTCATCTAAAAACAAAAGAATTATCACTAATAAGGTCCCTCCATTTATTACTGGGGAACATGGTTAAAGGGAACACTTTTAACTAGTGTGCTAATTCTCTCACTAAAAATGCAGAATTAGGAGCCGGGGAGATGGCTCAGTAGAATAAGCATATGCCAGGCAAGCATAAGAGCCTGAGTTCAATCCCCGGTTCTGCCCAAAAAAAAAAAAAAAGGCAGAATTATTCAGTGGCTAAATGCTAACAAATTTATATACCAACATGCTACCTCCTTATCTTAATACTACTGCTACAAAGGTCTCATTCTTCCACCTAAAAGGCTTATATCTAATGTGTTTATATATTTTTTTCCTAAAATAGCATCATTATTATACCATGAACACTTAAAATTAGGAATTAAATGCCCAACTACCAATTAAGTATATCAGTAACATTGATACCATAAAGTATATGACTGTGTGTCAACATGGGTAAAGTTTATTACACGGACAGACAGACGGACGGACACGGACACACAGACACACACACACAAGCTAGGCTTGGTAGTGCCTGATTATAATCCCAGCATCTGGGAGACTGGAGCAGGAGGGATTCCGCAAAAGTTCGGGGCTAGCCTGGGCTACGTACTGAATACAAAGCCAGTCTCAACTACACAGTGATAGACTGAAGCAAAAACTATACACTGGGATCTAACAAACTACCAGAGTAGTGAAATCTGATTTTTGAAATTTCAGTTTACAATCTTAGTTTTTGCTAACACAATACAAATCATGAAAGGGCAATGTAACCTATTAAAAAACCTGAACTACATGAGAAATTACAAGCCTCCCAAATGTTAAGATTACAGGTGTGCGCCAACCAACCTAGGTAGGTACATAATCTTATAAAATTAAACATAAAAATCTTTAAGTTCTATCATAAAATTTTCTTGTTTCCTGACTCACTTTTAGCAGAGAACAGAAACTTTCCTAGACTCCTGACAACAGGATCCAAACATCTGTTCCTTTCAGTAGCCCATCCACTCTCACAGGAGAAGAGACTGTCTTATAGTTTATGAATGCTAAGTTACTCTAATTACATATTTGATCAAACAGGAAAGTTCCTATTATTCTTATGTCATATTCATGTTAAATGAAAAGCTCACAGAATTTTAAATTTGACATAATACCTACTTTAAAAGGAGAGAAAAACCTTCTGCCCTTTTAATGACTAACAATCTTTTTGTAAAAAAAAAAACTCATTACCCAAAAGGTGTTTTTCTTCTCTCTGGCTATCGCTTCAATTTGTGATGTACTCTTCTGAGTAAATGACATGGTGAAAAGAATGACAAATCAAATGATGATCCTGTGTACTCAAACTGGTAGTAAATCTTAATCTAAAAGCTTCTAGACAACATACACTACTACTACCATGTAGATCACTTACAAATATACTTTTCTGTAAACCTAGATAGAGCCCTGAAGAATTTGTACTAGTACCCCTTGTTCTAGTAGGTAATTTGGACAACGTATGGCTGAAATAAATATGCAAAGTAACAACTCAGTTTTCATGTCCTAATTGGCGTATAGGTATAATATCAGTACTTTAAAAATTTTAAATACAAAAAAGCAAGACCAAAAGTAAAAGGTCTTTCTAAATTAAACAGATAAACTGAGCATGCCTAAAGCTACATACAATACTTCAAAAATAACTTCTTTCTCAAATTGGAGAAGGAGCATGCTGGGGCAGTCTACACAGATATGGCATCATTATACACTGCCAGAAACTAAAGCCAGACAGAACTGGAAACGTGCACCTGTTTCTCTCCTATTTTTAAGAGTATGGGAGGATATGATTGCTCAGCAATCTTCCTAGCTTCCTTGCCTTCTTCTATTCTCCAACACTTCCAAAATACAACTTACGTTCAAGCCTGTAATCCCTGCACTTGGGAGGCTGATGCAAAAGGATCACTCAAAATTTTTAAATTTTGAGACTAAGGGGCCAGCGAGATAGCTCAGCAGACTAAGCTTCTGCTTAAGCAAGCAAGGGCAAGGACGGGGTTTGACCCCTGGGACCACAGCCAGTCCAGCCCCGCTGCCAGTGTGTACTGAGGCACCACCAAGTCTGGGCATGGCGGCGCTCACCTGTATTCCCAGAGCTGGGGAGGCTGAAAACAAGAGGATCACTAGGAGCCCGAATTGTGTAGTAAGACCCTGTACCATGTACCAAATATATTAAAAACTGAGACAAGGTCTCACTATATAGTGAAAGCTAGCCTCAAACTCATTTATGTATTCCAGCCTCCCCTCAAACTCAGAGTAATCCTTTTGCCTCAGTGTGTGTGTGTGTGTGTGTGTGTGTGTGTCACAAGCTGGACATGGAGGCACACGACTGTAATCTAGCACTTAGGAGACTGAGACAGGTGGATTCCCACAAATTCAAGGCCAGCCTAAGTTACACAGTGGACCTTGTCTCAAAAAAAAAAAACAAAAGCAAACAACTCATTCTCCCTTAACATGACTGGGATCACATGGCTCATTGTGTGTGCATACCACACCCTCCCCAATTTTTAACCTTCAGCTTTGATTGCAATATAAAATCTAGCATGCCACTTTTGAGCTCAGTAACAACAACCACAAAAAAATACAGCTTTATTTCCTAGGTTGGGGAGGTTGTAACAAGAAAATATTTCTACCTGATACCTAAGATCTGACCAACTTGTATTCAGTTGCAACCCATTACTGAACCTCCTAAGGATCATACTCTCTCTGACACATTCTTGCTGTAAAACATCTAACAATGTATCCTAGGAACTAGTGCTCATAAATCCACATAAAATACTTTCCATGTGCCTCTTGAGTTGCCTTAACCTGAGTACGGTAAGACTGTCCTCTTCTAATCTGTCTGACCATACTGTGACTGGCAGTATGACTCTAGATGCCAAATTATATTTGACTTCTTACAGAAGGAACTATTATCTAATTCAAAGTCTGCTAATTACCTAGTTTGCCCTAAGGAACTCCAGTGGACCAGATATGCTCTGGCTCTGACCCAAGATAAAATCAACACACATAAAATATCTATTTTATCATTTACCATCAACTTAAAATCATTTCTCAATCTGGCTAGGTAGACAACTAATAATTTTTTAAAAAGATATAAATGACCATTCTTCATTTCATGCTAGTTTGTATCTTAAATGTCCCCTAAAGGTCCATTTGTTAAATACATGGTTTCTAAGATGGCATTACTGGATGGTAGGAGGTGAGGCCTAGTAAGGGGTCCTTAGGTCACAGGGGGCATATGTCCTATAGGAATAACCCAACCCACCCCACCCTCTCTGGTCTTTGACTCACGATGAGGTGAGTAGTTTTGCTCTGCCACTTCTACCATGAGGTACTGCCTTATCATATGCCCAAAACAACAGGGCCAAACTATTATGAGTTTTAACCTTCAAAACTGTGCCAAAATAAACCTTTTCTATTGGTAAGGTGATTATCTCAGATATTGTATTATAGTGATGGAAAGTTAATACATCTCACTTATATTTGAATATCACACTCTTCATTTAGCTTTATAAACTAAGTTAATTTAAATATGTATATATCCTATTAACAAAATGTCCCAGATGGTAAGATATTATGAATAAACAAGTAATCACAACTGGATATAGTAGCTATCAACCTTATAGATGCAACCCAATTAGCTGGTAGAAATTCATACCCACAGATATGAAAATTAATCTTACAACAAGGCACTAAATTCTTGTATTAACATCAGTAAATAGCATACTGTATGATTTAAGCAAAATTTGGTATTGCCATCAAAACCATTTTACACTGGGCACTACTCATCAGATTTCAGGCAAAAACATATATCTCAGGGCATATTTTATAGCAAAATAGATAAAGACAAGATAATCTTACCATGACTCAAAGGAAATAAAATTTTCATTTTACATACTCAATAGATTATATAAAAAGATTTTGTATTTATTTATTCAAGGTAGCAAAAAAGTATTCAAATGAAGTACTGATACTCTAGTTTCTGATCAGGTCACATAAATCATCTTTTATTAAAGAAAGTAGTGTTAATTAACATGATAATGGGATCATAAATAACATACAGCAAGGCAAATTAAAGACAATAAGCCAAAGTACAAAATACTGTAAACCACTTTATAGAGGGTAAGGGAATTTCTTATACTAAACTGCAGCATTTTGGTGACTGTTAATAAGCACAACACTTTTTTTTTTACAATTTTAGCATGACCACATAATAGAACATAGAGATTACATATTAAATTTTTTGTTTCTTATTTGGAGACAGAAAACACTTGTAGTCTAGACTGGCCTCAAACTTGTGATCATTCTACCTCAGCCTCCTTAGTACCGGGATACAAGTATGAGCCACGGCACTCAGCTGCTAACTTTCCATTAGCTAAGACCTTACTAATACACCTACTATTATAATCTACTTGATATAGTCCCAAATATTTTTCCTATCACAATATACAACTAATAGGAAATCGTATAAACTTTTACAATTGAGTGTGAATTGTGTAGGTACTTCCATTTCTTATTTCAGATCAAAAAAGCTCTTTCCCTGCTAGTTCCAGACAGTAGAATTAACAGCAAACCACTCTATAGTGTTCTAACTTTATCCTAATTCTAATAGTAAGCATTCCTAGACAAAGAGGAAATCATGCAAGTTACTTTTTAAAAATCAAGTTAAAGCCAGAAGACAACATAATAAAACATTACTATAGATCAATCAAATCCCTGATGAATACCGATGCAAAATCCTCAACAAAATAATGACAAACCAGAATTCAACAACACGTTTAAAAGATTATACACTGGGCCCACCAGATACCTTAGTGGATTAAAGATGCCTGGCCCTGGGGGTTCGATCCCCAGCCTGCTGTTGCCGCCCCCACCCCTAGGGAATGCTGAGACACCAATTGAGACTGGGTATGGTGGCATGCGCCTGTTAATTCTGGCACTTGGGAGGCTGAAAAATAGTAAGGATCACTACAAGTCCGATCTGTAGCAATAAATAAATTATAAAAGATTAAGGGCCCCGGAGATGGCTCAGTAGAATAAACGCTTCCCTGGCAAGCACAGGGGCCCGAGTTCAATCCCCGGTTCCACAAAAAAAAAAAAAAAAAAAGATGTAAGTCTAATTTTGGGCCGGGGATATGGCTCAGTAGAATAAGTGCTTCCCTGGCAAGTGCAAGGCCCGAGTTCAATCCCCGGTTCTGAAAAAAAAAGATTATACACTATGGCCAAGTCAAGATTTATTCCTGGAATGTAAGGTTGGCTCAACAAACAAAAATTAGTATTACATATTAGCAAAATGAAGGATAAAAACCACACGGTCAACTGATGAGGGGAGAATAAGAGCACTTCATGAGATTTAACACACATTTGCCATAAAAACACTCAATAATCTAGAAGGAGCCTATCACTATATAATGAAGGTCATTTATGAAAAGCCCACAACTTAACATCATACTCAATGGTAAAGTGCTGATAGCTTTCCCTCTCAGATTATAAACAAGGCAAAGATGTCCACTCTTAATACTTCTATTTAACATGACCTTATCCAAAAGGGTAAAAAAAAATTTTAAACACATACAAACCAGGGGCTGGGGAGATGGCTCAATGGAATAAGCGCTTCCCTGGCAAGCGCAAGGGCCTGAGTTCAATCCCTGGTTCCACAAAAAAAAAAAAGTTCTCATACAAACCAGAAAGTAAAATTATTTGTTTTGCCACATATCACGATATCATATACAGTGAAATCTAGAGCGCCCCACCATACACAAAAATGACAGAATAAATTCAATAAACAAGGCCAGGGAGATGGCTCAGTAGAATAAGCACTTCTCTGGCGAGCACAAGAGCCTAAATTCAATCCCCGGTTCTCCGCCAAAATAAATAAAAGAAAATAAATTCAATAAAAAGGATACAAATTCTTCATACTAAACAGGTGCAGTGGTACACACCAGCATTCCTAGCTACTTGGAAGGCTAAGGCAGAAGGAACACAAGTTCAGTGTTAGCCTGGGTGACCTACTGATACCCTGTCTCAAAATTGAACAGTGGGCCGGGGAGATAGTTCAGCAGCATAAGCACCTGCCTGGCATGCACAAGGACCCAAGTTCGATCCCTGGTACAACAAAAATAATAAAAATATGAAGGTTTGGGGCTATAGGTGAGTGGTAAAACTCACCTAGATTCATTCCTTAGACACACACACACACACAATTCAGCTGCACTTCTATATACCAACAATGCATAACTAATAAGATATAATTTTAAAAATTTTGACACTGATAACTGACATCTATACTCAGAATATTTTACTTTGACACGTTTTTCTCCTTAATAAAGTCAAAGGGACCAAAGCTTACATAATTTTCAGCAAAATATGAAAAGAAATAACCTAGCTTTTCTAAAAACAGCATCACATAATAGAACATAAGCTAGGTACATGTTTAACTTACTATAGAATATGAAAAACTAACGGTCAGCCAGGTAGCTCAGCGGACTAAGGCACATGCTTAGGCAGGCACAGGGATCGGGGTTCGATCTCCAGTTTGCTGTGCCAGCCCCACACCCAGGGCACACTGAGGCTGCAACTGAGACTGGGCATGGTGGCACATGCCAGTAATCCCAGCGTTTGGGAGGCTGAAAACAGGAGAATCACTATGAGTCCGATCCATGTATAGTGAGACCCTGTACTAACTACATTAAAAAAAGAAAAAACTATTAATGAATCCATTAAACAGATATTAAAATATTTCTTTTCCATGTTTAAAACTTGATTGTTGCCCTGGCCTGCCATGCCCGTGCTGGCCCCACACCCGGGGCATGCTGAGACAGCAATTGAGACTGGGTGCGATGGTGCGTGCCTGTAATCCCAGCACTTGGGAGGCTGAAAACAGAAGGATCACTACAAGTGCGATCTGTGTAGTAAGATCCTGTAGATCTTGTAGACCCTGTCCTTAAATACAAAAAAAATAAATAAATAAATAAAAATAAAAAAAAAACACACTTTGATGGAACAGTCAAAAGTATAATTACAAGCAGCTGAGCAGTAACACAAAGCTGTCAGAAAAAAGCACCAAGACTTCTGCAGCAATGCAACCAAGCATTGTTTCATGGTAATAGTAAAAACTTGCTGCCTGGCAAGCAGCAAATCCCGAGTTTGATACCCAATACAATGCAGCCACCATGCCCTAAAATGTACATTTATTTCCATAAAACTCAAGGGAAGATGTGTACACAGGGAGATGGAAAAAAATATGGTGAGTGCTAAAATTTTTTAAATTTATTACAATAAAAGGCACATTGCCATTAATTCTCAAAACATAGTACTCCCACTTACTTTGAACAGACATCCCAAAGTTCTTACCATTCTTTGAAGCAGTTCTTTTTGTATTTTTAGGGGGTGAGATCAAAAATATGCTGAATGCTGCAGTGAAGTGCCATGTAACAAAAGGCAGGTTGTAAAAGCATAAACACTGTGTCCTCATACATGTTCACCAGATGTGGTACCGTGTGACTTCTGGCTCTTCCTCAAAAATCAAAATTACCATGGAAGGTAAATGTCATATGTTCATATGTTTCCATCGCACCTCGTACAACATAGATACTGTGTGTGTGTGTGTGTGTGTGTGTGTGTGTGTGTGTGACAGAGAAAGAGACAGACACAGAGACAGAGACAGACAGAAAACAATCAGTGGTACTAGGCATCACCAGGAACTCCCTCACATTTTGCCCTGTAACCTACTCAATTTTCAGTGCCTTTCTATGCCCATGAGTACATTCATCTACAGTAATATACTATACAAATAGACCAACTGTTGGTCTAAGCCCTAAAGTACTGCTACAGCAGATGAGGCCAAAGAATGTTTCTAAACTGCCATAAATACAAGGAATATTTCTAAACTACCACAAATACAAGGTGCGCTTGAAACATATGGTGTATGCTTGAATTTTAAAAAATTTACAACTGAAAAACACACATTGCCATTAATCTCCCTCAAATACTCCCCCTTACGTTGAGCACAATTATTCCATCATGCTGCTACTTTCTAAAGCGGGTAGGGAAGTCTTTGTGATTTCAGTTACTTTGTCATTGCTGCTGGGATGTCTTAAATTAGTTCAAAATGTTTGCCTTTCAAGGTCATGTTGAATTTGGGTAAGAGCCAGAAAGTAGCATGGTGCCATACCTACCTGGAAAAGATGGATAAGGACATGCCATAATGTCCTTAACAAGCCTTTCTTTCTGTGGGATGGCACTCATCGGCATAATTCATCCTATTTTTGATCACAACTCATAAAGACATTTATGAAAAAGGACTTCAAGAACTGCTTTGGGCCCAGGGAGATAGCTCAGGAGAAAAAGCGCTTGCCTGCCAAGCGCAGGGTCCTGAGTTCAATCCCCAGTACTGGAAAAAAAAAAACTGCTTCAAAAAGTGGCAAGAAAGATGGAATATGTGTACTTAAAGCTAGGCTAAGCAGTGTGAGAATATGGCAATGTGTTTCTTATGGTAATGGAATTTTTTTAGACACATCATAATTTTTTCATCAGTGCTTGTATGTTTTGGATAAACCATAAAGTATATTCGACTAGAGCCGGATATGGTGGCCCACATCTGTAATCCCAGCACTCAGAGGCTCAGGCAGGAGGTACACTGAAAGTTCCAGACCAGCCTGTGATACAATATGAGTTGAAGGCCAACATCTGCACTGTGGGAACCTACCTCAAAAAGACAAAAAGAAGTATATATAGTCTACTAAAGAAAATTAGAAATTTGTTTTAAAGAGTCATACTTACGTTATTTGCAGCTTTGATGTTATGATATGGTTTCTTGTAACAGAGCTTTATCCTCTATGTCTTTACAAAGAAACTTTTCAAGTAGAAAACTTTTTCAACCAAAAAATATAATGATCCATGCACAAAAAGGCATCTGCCAAATAATGTAGCAAGACTGAGAAACAAGTATGAAGCGATTCATCATGTACACGACCTATTTATTTATTTTGGTAATAACTTTGGCAACAGTACTCAAAATACTCTTTTCATAATTATAAACCCCTTCACCCTCCATCTGTGTCCACTCCCCTACTCCCATAAATGGTTGTATTCAGCTCTCCTGATTAATACAACTCAAAACAAGAACAAACTCTTTATTGCTTCATATAAATTATTCTGTTGACAGTTGTTAAACATCACACTCATGATTTTACTTGATTCTTTACTTCACTGTGCTCTCCACACAGGTGTTTGCCATATACCTACTTTGGTTAAACATAACTTACTAGGTATCCAACTCTATACCATCTGTTTATTTTTCTACTCAAACTTACAGAATGACAAGAGTTAGGGTTACATACTTTTTACATTATCTACTAATAAACTACTGTTTCACACTGATCATAATTTGTGCATCACAAACTAGTTTCAAGGTGAATGTGGTTGCTGGGTGCACACCCAGTACTCAGGAGGTTAAGGTAGGAGGAGTGCTGTGAGTTTGAGGCCAGATGAGACTACCCTGTAAGACCCTGTCTCAAAATGAAAAACTAAGGTGAATGTGGTAGATTCAACTCACACTCATATCATATACAAGAGCACTATTAAAACTAAAGAGAGCTGGGCATTAGAGGGGCACAGTTATAATTCCAACACTCAGAAGTTGAGGCAGGAAGATCACCCTAAATTTGAGACCAGCCTGTGATATATGAGTTAAGGCCTGCCTGAATTATATAGTGAGACTAAACAAAATAGAACAGAAAAAATTCTGAAGATAAATGTTTAAGTCTTGTGTTTAATATCAAAGTTTATATCAAACTGTCTTAATTGTGCTCTTTCACGAGTTATAAAATAAAAAATTTATGTGTAGATCCATGCATGTACTTGTTTTCATAAAAATAAATACGAGTCGCTGGATTATAGGCTCAGTAGCAGAATGCATGCCGAACATGAGCAATGCCTCCAGTTTAATCCCAAATATCACACACACACACACACACACACACACACACTCACTCTCATTCTCTCTCTCTCACACACACGCGCGCGCGCACACACACACACACACACACACACGAAAGAGATGGAAAAGAAAGGGGAAAACAGACTGAAAGACTAAAATGAAACTTTTAAAAAGTTGCCTGGGGGCTGGGGAGATAGCTCTGTGATGTAAGGGCCTGCCTGGCAAGTGCAAGGTCGATTTTGATTCCTGGTACAACATGCCTGGAAGCCCAAGCATGTCATTCCAGCCACCGAAATCAGGTGTGGTGGCATATGCCTCTAATTCCAGTGCTCAAGAGACTGAGACAGCAGGATCACTAAGAGTCTGAGCTGCGTAGCAAGGCCCTGTGCCAAAGGAAGGAAGGAAGGAAGGAAGGAAGGAAGGAAGGAAGGAAGGAAGGAAGGAAAGAAGGAAGGAGGGAGGGAGGGAAGGAAAGAGGGAAAGAGGGAAGGAGGGAAGGAGGAAAGGAGGGAGAGAGAGAGGGAGAGAGGGAGAGAAAGAGGGAAAGAGGGAAAGAGGGAAGGAGGGAAGGAGGGAAGGAGGGAGGGAAGATTTTTAAAAATACAATAAATTGCATTACAGTGAAACAAATATTACCATTAATCCCCTTCAGAATATACCCATCTGGAACACATTTATCCCATGGTTTTTTTGCCACTTTCTAAAGCAGTTCTGAAGTCCTCTTTCATAGTGTCTTTATAAGGTGTGATCAAAAACAGGATGAATTAATTATGCTATACTGCAGAGTGTATTTCCAGAGAAAGGGAGGCTTGTAAAAACATTACATGTGTCCTTATCTACCACATTCACCAGATCTAGTACCATACAATTTACATTTCTTCCTCAAAGTCAAAAGGATTTTAAAATCAATTTAGGAAATTAAGGCAAACATGACAAAGCAACTAAAAATATTAATGAAAGAGGACTTCCAGAAAAATATTCATATGTTGGGGCTTGCCGGTTAGCCCAGTTGTTTAAGCTCATTTGTTAAACTCAGTTGTTTTAAGTGTCTGATGGCTCATGCAAATGCAGTCAGATGCAGGGGACCCCAGTTCCATCCCCAGTTCCACATGCCTTACCACACCTTCCATAAAGGCAGCCTAAGCCAGAAAAAAAAAAGATTCATATGAATCTCATTAGAAGTTTTTCCTTGTAATAGGCCAAAATTGGAAGCAACTATTACAGTTTGTATTGTATCACACAAAAATTCCTACACTGAAGTCCTAACTCCCAGTATCTCTTAGAATGCAGTACTATTTGGACCCAGGGTCTTAAAAGTCATGATTTTAAAGTAAGGTCATTAGTATGGGGCCTTAAAGCAATAAAAATGGTGTCCTTATAAAAGGAGGCAATTTGGACAAAGACACAGATAGGGAGAACATTATGTAAAATGCAGAGAAGGGGGTGATGCTTCCATGAACCAGGAAACACAAAAAGACCACCAGCAAACCACAAGAGGCATGAACAGACTCCCTCATGGCTCTTGGGAGGACCCAACCCTGTCAACCCCTTGATCCTGGATTTCTACCCTCCGCAAAAATAAATTTACAGCCTGTATATAGCTCAGGGACACAGCACCTGCCTGGCAAGCATCAGGTAGAGGGATTGATTCCCCATAACAGCCCCCCCCCCAAAAAAAAAAACTCCAGAAATAAATTTCCATTGTTTAAGCCATCAAGTTTGCAATACTTCGTTCAGGGCAGTCCTAAAAAAGCATTGAAATCCAAATATTCCTCAATGAGTAAGTAGTTAAACTATGGCACAGTACATCTTAGCCATAGAATGGAATGAACTACCAGTATGTAACTTGGATAGATCTCAAGGGTACTTACTATGCTAAGTCAAAAAATTTTGCATATTATATACTGTATGAATTTGATATTCTAAAAATGTCAAAATTATTAACAGGTTACTTAGTAAATGATAGGGATTAGGCACAGAAAAGAGCTAGGAGAGCAGAGCAGATATATATTCTTATATGATTATGCAAGAATAACACCAAATATCTTTATAGTGGTGGAATAGTTTTGTATCTTTAGGGAGCTGGTAGTTACATTTGTCTATACATGTGATAAAAGTGCACAGAATTGGCCAGCTTACCCAAGTAATCCCAACTATGCTGGGGGCTGAGGAAGAAAGATCGTGAGTTCAAGGCCTACACAATTTGCTGAGATTCTTGTGTCATAGCACTTACTTAGCATGCATGAGATCCTGGCTTCAATGGGCGCTATTACCAAAAAGCAAGAAAAAAATCACGAGTAGAATTAGAGCTAATGAGGCTCAGTGGACCTAACATTCATAAAACCCTGTGTTCAATAGCCACCACCACAGAAAAAAATTGAGAAAATTATATACAGGTAAACACTGTCACATATCTATGCATGCTTAACTTGTAAAATTTGTGTAAGTATTGTATATTGTGTTGATTTCACTTTTCTGGTCTTTTTGTGAGGGCAGGGGTGAGCCATAGTCTGGCTGTGCAATCCAGGCTGGCCTTGAAATTGTCTTGCCTTAGCTTCCCAGCTGCTGGGATTAAAGGCCCTAGTTTATTTCCTGTTCTTGATATTGTATTATAGCTACAGAAAATGCTCCCATGGAGAGAAAGATAGTAAAAAATGCATGAGCCCTACCAAGCATGTTGGGTCACAGCTGTAATTCTAGTATGTGGGAGCTGATTCAGGAATATCACAAGTTTAGGGACAACAGACTACATAGTAAACCACTATATTTAAAAAACAAAGTAAGTGGGACCTCACTCCTATTTTGCAACTCTATAAATCTATTACTATAAGAAATTTTAAAATAAAAATTTTAATAAATCCAGAAGATAGGTAATAGGCACTCAAGATATTTTTGCACACATGTTCATTGCACTATTATTTACAATAGCCAAAAGGTAGAAGCAACCCAAATGTCCTTAAATGAATAAACAAAATGTGGGGGGGGGGTGTGCATACAAAGAAAGTTGTTTAGCATTAAAATAGAAGAAATCCTGACATACGCTGAAACAGAAGCTGGAAGGCATATTGAGTGAAACTGGCCAGTCACAAGAGGACAAATATCACATAATTCCACTAAAACAGACTATGTATTCAGTACCTAGGAGTTAAATTCTAAAAGAGAATGGTAGCAGGAGACAGAAAAAGAAATGTTGTGGGACTGTCCTACTTCAAGGTTGTATATGGTTAGATTTTTGGACTTACGTGTAAACATAAGAATTACATAATTCCTTATACCTATTTTTAAAATATATTCTAAATTTAAATGTTTTTTCATCATATTCTGTAGGAACTTAAACTTCAACATATCAAAAAATACCTGTTCCATATTATGCCTAAGATGTTTGATATTCAGACAGATAGTGAGGTTAAGCTTAACAGCCTAGGTTGTATGGTAATAACAATAAACTCTTCTGGAGGGTTAACAACCTAAGTTTGCAGACCAAAATTAGAGAACAAGGAGGGCTGCAAGGAAAGCCAACATATTGGCCCTAGCCTTCCAAGATCAATTAAGACTCAGGACATATGAGAACTTGTACTGTAATGTCATGTAACTCAGTAGTGTCCCAAATTTTCTGATCAAGGAGACTATGGAACCAAAGAGGAAAGTCATCGATGATGTAGAGTGTGCCTAAGGAGACTCACATGGAGAGAAAACATTCTCTTAGGCTTTCACAGAGAGCACATTGGTCAAACAATGGCCGTGACTCATCCACATGGCTTACACTGACAAAGGATCTAGAATCTGAGGTACAGGATCTCAGGATAAATCCTGACGGGATTTCACTGACCTTATCAGACCCAAAAGCTACAACTCTTGTTGCATAGGTCTTGCTTTACCTTGGTCTTAACCATCCAGCAGAAAAGTATAAAAACGAAGTATAAGAAGTAAAGCCATGCTGTTATCTTGAGCTGTAGGGGACTCAGGTCAACAACTTCTGACATTGCCAGTCAAGCGAAGTCCCAGTACTATTATGGACTCCTGGACTCTTTTGAAATATTTTGCTGAGTTAACACACCTATAATATTCAAATAACGGAACTAAACAAAAAAAGGGGATACAGATGAATGTCCATTTTGTATCTGTGTATTCAAAATGGTTAGGATAGTTACATTTTCTTAATGTAAAGAGGGATTTGCTCTAATAGTGTTTGTAAATAGGATATCATGTCCGCATCTTGTACAGCAATTAACCACTAGGAAGAATGTATGCAATGTGTTAATTATTGAAACTGTCCTACCAATTTGGTTTGAAACTGTCTCATTGCTATTTGTTTCTCAATAAAATTATGGGAAAAATAAACAAATAAAAGAGAATGGCAGTCAAGTTGCCAGAGGGAAAATGAAGAATTAGTGTTAAATGATTATAGTATTTTAGTTGGGAATGATGAAAACATTCTGGGAACGGTTGAAAGGAGCTGACTATTCAACATCTTAAGATATTTAAATGCCACTGAATTGTGCACTTAAAAACAGTTTGAAACATTAGCTAAGTGTGGTGCGTATGTCTATAATCCCAGTGCTCTGAGTGAGAGGCTGAAGCAGAAGGACTGAAAGTTCAAGACCAGCCTGGGCAACTCTGCAACTTAACTAGACCCTGTCTCAAAATAATAAAAAAGTAGTAAGAGATGTAGCACAGTGCTGTATTTAAAACCTGGTATTACAAAATAAAAACATTAAAAACTATCTTTGGTGTAATTTCACCAAAATAAAACATCAATATGAATTCATGATTTAAAATACAGCAATTACAGGGCTGGCCAGATAGCTCAGCGTACTAAAGCGCTTGCTTAGGCAGAGCTCAGTGGCCGAGGTTCGGATCCCCTGCGTGCTGTGCAGGCCTCAGGATGCTGTGCCCTTTGGGTGTGCTGAGATGGAAGTGTAGTGGTATGCACCTGTAATCCCAGCACTTGGGAGTCTGAAAACAGGAGAGTCACTACAAGTCGGATCTACGTAGTGAAACCCTGTAGACAATGTACCGAATACATACATACATATATACATACATACATACATACATACAATATAGTAATTACAAATAAAATGACTATAGTATATCAAAATATACTTAAGCAATAAAGATCTGCAGTAAAATAAAAAGCTAGAAAAGCTTACATATAATTTGATTTGAAAATTGATTTTAAAAAAGCAGCATACACTGTGCCTTTCTACTATGAATTATATTTCTGGGTAACAGCCCCAGCTGTTGGGCTGAGGGTGATGCTCCATTATTTAACCCTTGCCCAGCAGGTACACAGCTTTAGGTTCAATCCCTAGAACCACAAAACCTTGAAAAAGGAAAAGAAATAAGCAAAAGAAAGGCAATAAATAAGGAATTTGAAGCTACTACCTAGTTCCTAATGGAACTGAAGACTCAAGGAGGAATTACCAACTATTGTTAAAAATATTAGGTGCATAAGCTGATGTGGAACTAACCACCTTTTAGTTCCCAAGTAACAGTACACAGATTCTTTTCTTTTCCTTTTTTTTTTTTGAAGATTTCCCTTTAAACTTTTTTATTTATTTATTTTTATTTATGGGGGAAGGCAGCTCAGCCCACCAGGGCGCGGGCGCTGGCATGTGGTGCTGGGGGATTGAACCGTGGTCCCTGTGCTTGCTAAGCTTGTTCTAAGTAGGTGCTTTAGACCACTGAGCCATCTCACCAGCCCCCACAGATTATTTTCTACTTAAAAGGTGAAAACCAACTAGTGCAATGAAAGGATCAGACAGTCATCACCCTAAGCCAGGGATTAGTTTTATTATCTCTAATGTGTCTCATGATGAAATATAATACCAAATATACAAACCTCCCTAGGATGTAATCTAACCAAAAATATGAACTTGAGTGCATGAAACCTTTACATGTAACTCCCAAAACACAGGGGCCAGCCAAGAGTGGTAGTGCATGCTTGTAATCCTAGCACTTGGTAGGATGAGACAGGAGGATTGCCTTGACTTCAAGGGCAGCCTAGGCTATACAGTGACTTCAAGGATAGTCTGAACTACATGGTAAGACCCTGTCTCAAAAAAAAAATCAGAGTGACCAGGTCATCAAGCCTAAATGACATTTAAAAACTGAACAAAAGTATTTCAACATGATAGTATCATTAAATACTTGGAGTGGATGTACTAGCGCACATCTGTAATTTCAGTACTCAGGAGGTTGAGGCAGGAGAATTCCCTTGAAATTAAGGTCAGCCTGGGCTACACAGTGAAACCCTATCTCCCTATCCCCAAAATAAAAAGCTAAGCAGAGCAGCGTACAGCTATAATCTAACTGTTCAGGAGGCTGAGGCATGAGGATTGGTTTACTTCTCAAAGTACAAAGTGAAAGAAACCAATAATAACAGCAGTATTTCTATGATTTCATTTATATTAACTTCTAAATCCTAAAAATTGCACACCAAGCGAGACACAGTAGAACACACTTGTAATCTGAATACTCTAGGAGACTAGAGCAGGAGTTATCCCATGTTCAAGCCCCGTGCAGGCAACTTAGTGACTTTAGTGAGGCCCTGTTTCAAAACAAAAACAAAAAGGAGGGCTGAGAATGTAGCTCAGTACAAAAGCTATTATTTCAATTCACAGACAAAATAGCAAAACTAGACTAGAGATGTAGCTAAGTGGTTGAACACTTGTAAGCACATTAAGGCACTGGGTTTTATCCCTAGCACTACTTTAGTAAGTGCTAGAATTGCTAACTAATCTACCAGGACAAAAAGGACATCAGTAATTGCATGGGACCAAAGTGTTAAGATGAAACTGATTGCAAAGAAATGAACAATGGGGGGAGTGATGGACACATTACCTTAATTGTGGTTTTTGGTTACAAGGGGGCATATGATTGTCAAAGTCATAGAACAGGTGAGGTTCAGAATATGTACACTAGGCCTCAACACAATGGATATAAAAACAGGGTGGGGGCCATGGGTACACATCTCATTAGAATAGCACTTGCCTACCATGTGTATGAACCATCAGTTGAATCCCCAGCAGTACAAAAAATAAAATAAGGGCCATCCTGATAGCTCAGCAAACTAAAGCACCTGCTTAGACAGAGTGCAGCAGCTGGGGTTCGATCCCCAGCTTGCCACTATGCTGGCCCCACACACAGAGGTGCACTGAGACAGCAATGGAGACTAGGCATGGTGGCGCATGCCTGTAATCCCAGTGCTTGGGAGGCTGAAAACAGGAGATTCATATTATGAGTCTGATCTACATAGTGAGACCTTGTATACCCTGTAGACCCTGTCCTAAATACAGAAAAATAAATAAATAAAATAAAATAAACAATTCTGAATGGGCTGTGATAAATTATCAGAGTTAAGTTCTAAGGACCCAGATTTGATACATGCACATGGTTTGAGAAAATCAGCTATAAAATGACATTTACAGAAAAATAGAGAAATCTGAATTGTAAACTAAGCATTAAGAAAATGAACATTTGCCTTCAAGGTATAGTGGTTCACAACTGTACTCCCAGCACTTGGTGGACAACAGCAGAAGAATTTCAAGTTCAGGGCCTATCAAGGCAACATAGTGAGTGAGTTTAATGCTAGTCTAGAAGATATAGAAAGATCCTGTCTCAAAAAAGGAAGGAGTGCTGGGGAGATGGCTCAGTGGAATAAGTGCTTCCCTGGCAAGCACAAGGGCCTGAGTTCGATCGCCAGTTCCACCAAAAGTAAGTAAATAAGGAAGGGGTGGGGTGGCGAGGGCAGGGGAGGGGAGGGTGAAGAGAGAGGGGGAGAGATGGGAGAGGG
>NW_004524827.1:625875-643839 GCF_000260255.1 Octodon degus | reverse complement strand
AGAAAACTTGCCTAGAATGCACAGGGTCTTGAGTTTGATCTCCAGCATTCCCCTCTTAAATATAAAAGAAAATAAAAACTTTAATGATGTAGAAAGTTAAGAGCTAAAGAAAGGAAGGAGAAAAGAGTAAGGGAAAGGGAGGGGAAACAAAAAAGCACACGTAGAAATATTTTTTTAATGGTGTATTTGTGTTTGTATGCAGGCATGCACAGAAAAAAAATACCTGGAAGATAGAAATAGGACAGGTTTTGCATCTTTATTTTTAGTTATTTATCTGTATTTTCTAATATTCTACAATGCACATATAACTTTTATATGATTTAACTTTAAAAATATATTTAAGGGGGCCGGGGAGATGGCTCAGTGGAATAAGCACTTCCCTGGCAAGTGCAAGGGCCTGAGTTCAATCCCCAGTTCCGCAAAATAATAATAATAATAATAATAATAATAATAATAATAATAATAATATAAAGAATTAATCTTTTTTAAAAAAGTATATTTAAAATCTGCACAAATCACACAAGAGGCTCAAATCACTAGCCATTAGAGAAAATAAATCAAGCCAAAATAACTCTATTCACAACTATTAGAATGACCACTATTAAAATAAATAATAGAACCACAAACTGACCATGCACTCTCTGTTCTCCTTGCTTCTCCTGCCCCGCCTAGCTCCCTGTGAGAGGAGCTCTCCTTGCTAGAGCATGTCAGTGCCCCAACACAGGGGTCTGCACCTGTGAATGGCTATGACCTGCACAGTGCCTATTTATACAATACTACCTATGGAGAAAACCCTTATGAAAATAAATGGACATTAAGATCACTCTTCCTTCTGGGGGCTGTGGAAGAGTAGATCCATGTTCTGGTTTGGCTGCCAAACACTTCATGGATGTTGAAGCTGATGCCAGAAATGAAAATTATAAAGGAAACGGTAATGCTGTACCATTTAATTTTGCAAAGGAAAGTTTGAAGTAAAAAAAAGAGTGATCAAATTGCCCAGCTCATTTATGAATGGATTATCCAGAAACGTAAAACATTCAAGGACTGCTTGACACTGAAAGGGGTCCCAAAGGCTTTGGTTCCACTGTTAGGAATTAAATGAAATCTAGGTTAATAATGAGAAAATGCTTTTTCTTCAAAATAGACATTTTGGGGCTTGGAAGATGGCTCAGCAGTAAGCACCTGCCTGGCAAGCGGAAGGACCTGGGTTCGATCCCCAGTACTGCATGCCATGCCACCCATTGAAACTGGACACGGGAGACTGGGCATGTTGGCATGCGCCTGTAATCCCAGCTCTTGGGAGGCTACAAACAGGTGGATCACTACGAGTCTGATCTAGTAGTGAGACCCTGAACACCCTGTAGACCTTTCCCTAAAATACAAAGAAAAAAGAAAAACAAACAAACAAACTGTATATGGTAGCACACATCTGTAATCCCAGCACTGGGAATGATAGGAGGATCACTGCGGAGACCAAGATGTGGAGCCTGCATATCAAGACCCTGACCAAATAAATAATGGAAACTCACAGAATTATATACTAAAAGAGTAAAATGGACTATTTGTGACTATCTTAATTTTTCTGTATATATTTAAGACAGGGTCTACACGGTCTCATTATGTAGATCAAACTCATAGTGATTCTCCTGTTTTCAGCCTCCAAAAATCTGGGATTACAGGCACACGCCACCACGCCCAGTCTCAATTGCAGTCTCAGCGTGGGTGCCCCAGGGCTGGGGCCAGGATGGCCCAATAGGGATCGAACCCTAGGTGCTGCACTCTACCTAAGCAGGAGTGCTTTACTCCACTGAGCTATCTGGCCAGCCCTATCTTATTTTTTTTTAAGCTGTGCATCACTGTTCTCTCCCACAATACTCAAATACCTTTTTTTCATCTATTAATATCTACACTGGAACCACAAAATAATCTACTTTAGCCAGAACTAGATTTAACTCCATGTTGCTATGATCAACTTAATTAACATATAAGCTGTCCTTCATGTCAACTGCAATATGACTGAATATTCTGACCAAATCCCACATGAATTTGTAATTTTAACATATTAAAATTATCCTCACAGGGGCCAGGGAGATGGCTCAGTGGAATAAGGGCTTCCCTGGCAAGCGCAAGGGCCTGAGTTCAATCCCCGGTTCCATGAAAGAAAAGTTAAAAAAAAAAAAATTTATCCTCACAGGGCCAGGGAGATGGCTCAGTAGAATAAGTGCTTCCCTTGCAGGCACAAGGGTCTGAGTTCAATCCCCAGTTCCGCCAAAAAATAAATAACACAACAGTCTCATATCCATTAAATAAAATTATCCTCACAAGCAAGGGTCACACCAATGGTATAATTCAAGACTTAAAGAGATTTTTGTCAGTGTATTAAGAAAAAAAATGGTAAGTCAGGGTATGAGGGAACCTCCTACAAGAAGTCTCATTTCACAAACTTAGAAGCCAAACATAAATTTTGAATATATTCTTTATTATTCAAAACTCATCAGCAAAACATTTAGTACCTTAATAAATGACAGGAAATTATAAGATAGTATATAGTAGATAGTTTTGTTTCTAGGGGTAGTGAGTACCTCAGTGATATAGTACTTATCTAGCACATGCAAGGCATTACATTCAATTCCCAGCCACCACAATTAATGAATGAATGGATGGATGGATGGTAAGTGTGGAGGTTAATTCTTCTAAAATTCCATTATACATAGGTATCATATAGAAGACTTGTAGAAATGTAAGGTCCCAGGCTCCAGGGACTCATTCTGTGGAGCTATATACGAAGTACCAGCTATGTATATACTATTCACAGATTTCCTAATGCAAGAAAAGCTACTTTAATTCATGGAATCAGCAACCTGTGATACACAGGATGACCCAGTTTTAGAGACCCACAAGACAGGAGTAGATTGGAAGAGAAAGAAACACACTTCCCCCTTTCTGCCTTGGGCCACTTAATCATATGAACCTTATTTACTCAAATGCCAGGAACCCACAGTTCAATGATGCATTTCCCAGAATGTCTTTTAAGAGGTTTCCTAGAGACCTACCCACCAATGGCTACTCTTTTAATGAGAAAGAAATGTGCCTTTCTTGAAAAGTATTACCAAAGTTTATCCTAACCAAAATCTCCAAGTTCATTTCATATAAATTAACTCACCACTGGGATTTTACTATTCATTTCCTATCTTCTACAGAATACACCAGAATCTGTCATCTTTCTACTTAAAATAACTCAGCACAAAAGTTTCTATTGAAAAAAAAAAGGTACCAGGTAAAGGGTTGCATTATTCGAACTGTGACTCAAAAAACAAGGTAACCTTCAAGTACTTACATTTTATTGTCAATCCCTATTGCAATTCCAAAAGGATTCTGTAAAGACCAAAAAAAAAAAAAACCAATGCTTTTATGATTAACAAATCTGAACCTACAGCTAGAATTATAATGCTTATCTTATTTGTTTCCATGAAAAGTGTTCACTCTTATCTCTGCTTCTCCATCCTGTAACTCCTGTCTCCTCTAACTCAACCTTAAATCATTCTTTAAGCCCCAGTAAAAAGCCATGTGTGATGGTACATGTATTTATAAGGATGAGGCAGGAAGATCATGATACAAGGCCAGAGACCTACATAGCCAGACCCTGTCTCAAAAAGAATAAGGGGAGGGCAATCAAAATTCTATCTTGGGGGCGGGGAGATGGCTCAATGGGGCCAGGGAGATGGTTCAGTAGAATAAGCACTTCTCTAGCAAGTGCAAGGACCTAAATTCAATCCCCAGTTCCGCAAAAAAAGAAAAAAAACTATCTTGGAGTTGGGTGTGGTGGCACATGCCTTTAATCCCTTGCACTCTGGGAGGCTGAGGCAAGGGAATCAAATTCTAGCCCAGCCTAGACAACTCAGAAAGACGCCATCTCTAAATATTAACACATTTTAGAAAGGGAAGAGGATATAGCTTAATCCCCAGTGCCATAAAAAAAAATGACATAGCTTCCAAGATCAGTTCCTCCTACCTTACAAGATAGCTAACTCCTCACCTTATCTCTAAACCAACTGCCTTTTTATTTACTTAAATTAATTTCAATCTTTAAGTAATACATTCTAACAATAATTATCAGTTCTATGAAACTCTAGTCTATACTAATAAACTGCTCCTTTTAAGTACAAATATACTCAAAGGCACAAAATAAAAGATTTCTATTCAACTATCAAGCAAATCTGCACCAGCCCAGTGACAACCCTAATAAACAGCACACAACATATCCAGATGTGGTGGCACACTATAATCCCAGTGCTCAGGAGGCTGAGGCAGGAGGATAAAATTCAAGGCCAGCCTGGGCTACATTGTGAGCTCAAGGTCAGCCTGAACTGTCTGGTGATCGGGAGACCCTATCTCTAATCAATCAATTAATAAAGGCATACAACACTTTCAAATGTGAAAAATGATTAAAGTTAATAATGAATAAAACTGATGACATTTTGGCAGCACTAATGCTCAAACTCAGTATCTTCATACTAAGCTACCAATTTTTAAACTTTTTTATGCTGAGATAGTCTTGCTAAATTGTCTAGGCAGGCCTCAAACACGCAATCCCCCTGCCTCAGCCTCCCACATGCTGAGATGATAGGCATGTACCAGTAGGCCTGGCTCTAAATTCATGATCTTAATGCTCAAAGCTCTTCAGTGATAAAGTATACCCTGTCTGCAAATTACTTTGAAAACCAATTTTTAAAATATATGTAAAGGATAAGAGCCAATGAGACATTTCAGTGGACTAAGCACCTGCTTATAGGCAAGCACAGGGACTGTAATTCAATTCCCTGGCACCACATGTCAGAGCCCCGCCACCCCTCCCCACCCATCCACCCACCCTGCCCTCACCTGCTGAGCTGACCACCAAAACTAGGCATGGTGGTGCATGCCTGTAATCCCCGCAGCAATGGGGAGGTTGAAAACAGAATGATCACTACGAGTACAAGCTACTCAGTGAGACCCTGTACCAAATACACTAAAAAAAAAAAATGACAGAAGCTAAAGCTGAATGGACACTTGACAAAGTAAATGTAGCAAAATGCTAAGTCAAATCCAGGCAATGGATATACCAGTGTTCACTGTACAGTTGCTTGTCCAATAAAATGTTAGGGGAAAATGAGAAAATATTATTCCTTTGCTCCATGAGTTTACAGTACAATGAAGGCGTTACAGAAATAATTACTACCGAGTACACTGAAAATACCCTGAGATAAATATGCATAGGTAGCTTCAGTGTACAGGTAAGTGACGCTTAACTGGGAATGGAAAGCCCAGGTACAGTCTCTAATTGACCCCACACACAGTTAAGCAGGCAAGTCAGTGAGTAGAGGAGAATTCTAAGCATTTACCAACAGCAAATGCAAAGTAGCATTTAGACATCAAACAACCTGGTGGTGTCTTCAGGGAACTACCATAAGATTGTTGGGTATTAGTCAAATGTATGAGAGACAAAAGGAAATGTATGAGAGACAAAAGGGAGTATGACTGGTTTGGTAAACCATGAGATAAAAAAAATCTACTGAATCCTCTGTAAGACACTCTGTGAAGATTATCTCTTCCAGATAATCACCCTCTTTCTGTTGCTATTCTTCATACAAGCTTCTATCACTGTAACAATTAGTCTATGTTTTTGTTTCCCTAACTACCTTCTGTAGTAGGACTACAGACTCTTAAGGACAAAATTTGCATCCCACCATTAAAATACATACATGGCAAAGTTTGTTTTTTCACCACAAAATATGATATGTCCTAATTCACATCCCCATGAATTTCCCATACAACAAAAATGTCTAGGCTAAGTATAAAAGAAATTAGATGAGAATCAATGGAGTAGACTAGCAGATGCAGAGGCCTCTAGGAATGCACTCAGCCACCTGATCTTTGACAAAGGGGCCAAACATACTTACTAGAAGAAAGATAGTCTCTTTAACAAATGGTGCTGGAAAAATTGGCTCTCTACATGCTGAAGATTAAAACTTGACCCAGGTCTATCACCATGCACTAAACTAAAGTCAAAATGTGGATTAAAGAACTGAACATTAAAACAGAAACACTAAATCTCCTAGAAGAGAAAGTAGGAGGATCTCTTGAAGACATAGGGGTAGGCAAAGAGTTCATGAAGAGAAACCAAATCGCAAGGGAAACACTTGAAAGAATTAACAACTGGGACTACCGCTTATTGAGAAGTTTTCTCACATCAAAAGAAATTATCAACGAAGTGAAAAGACAACCCACAAACTTCGAAAAAATCTTAACTAATAAGCACTCAGAAAAACGTCTGCTCTCTAGAATTTATAAAGAACTAAAGAACATTAGGGTCCCTAAATTTAAAGACCCAATTAAGAAATGGGCATCTGAGATGAACATATGCTTCTCAGAGAACGAAATTAAAGAAGCGAATATATGAAAAAATGCTCCATAAATAGGATCACAAGTCCGCATCTTGTACAGCAATTAACCACTAAGAATATATGCAGTGTATTATTTGTTGAAACTGTACTTCCGATTTGATTTGAAACTGTCTCATTGCTATCTGTTTATCAATAAAACTTTGAAAAAAAAAAAAGAAAAAAATGCTCCACATCACTAGCCATCCGTGAAACGCAAATTAAAACAACACTGAGATATCATCTCACCCCAGAAAGATTGGCTATCATAAAGAAATCAACCAACAACAAATGTTGGAGAGGCTGTGGGGAAAAGGAACCCTTCTCCACTGTTGGTGGGAGTGTAGACTGGTGCAACCATTATGGAAATCAGTGTGGAGAATCCTTAGAAAACTAGGAGTGGAAATCCCATTCAAGCCTGCTATCCCCTACTGGGTATTTTCCTGAAGGAACTGAAAGCATCATATCACAGTGATATATGCATACCTATGTTTATAGCAGTACAATTTGTGATAGCCAGATCTTGGAAACAACCAAAATGCCCGTCACATGTGGAATGGTTGAAAAAGATGTGGTATTTTTATATAATGGAGTACTACTCAGCTATAAAGAATGATAAACTTGAAGCCTTCATATTTAAGTGGATGCCCGTTGAAGATATACTTATTAGTGAAATAAACCAGACCCACATCTGTAAATATTGTATTGTCTCCCTAATATAAGGACTTACAATTCCGTATATGGTTAGGCTTCTAAATTTCTTTGTAAAACTATGTAAATGCTTATTTCTACTTTTATATAATTATTTTTCCTTCATATTCTGTAAAGACTTAAAGTTCAACATATCAATATCTGATGGAAAATACCTGTTCCAGGATATGCCAAAATGTTTGATATTTCGACAGATAGGGTAAACCAAACTGCATATATTGCAGGTTGATAATTAGCTTCTCTTCTGGAGGGTTAACAACCTAAGTTAGCAGATCAAAATTGGAGAAAAGAAAGGGCTGCACGGTTAGCCAACATTTTGGTCCTAGCCTTTCAAGGTCAGTGAAGACTCGGGACATAGGAGAACTTTTACTGTAACATCATGTAACTCAGTTGTGCTCCAAATTTTCTGATCAAGAAGATTATGGAGCCACAGAGGAATGTGTTCGATGACCTAAAGTGAGCTTGGGGAGAGTCACATGGAAGGAAAAAAACATTTTCTCAAGCTTTCACAGAGAGCAAATTGGTCAAGCAATGGCCGTGACTCATCCTCATGTCAGACACTGACAAAAGGATGTAAAAAAAAGGCGGTACAGGGCTACAGGATAAATCCTGAGAGTACTTGGCTGACCTTATCAGATACAAAAGTTACATTTCTTGGTATATAGGTCTTGCTATATCTTGGTCTTAACCATCCAGCAGAAAAGTATAAAAATGAGGTATATAAAGTAAATCCATATTAATATGATGAGCTGTAAAAGGCTCAAGTCAATAACTTCTGAGAATAACCCACTAATATTATAGACTGCTAGACCGTGTTAGATTGTTTAGTTGAATTGAAACACCTATAGTATTTAGATGCCAATAGAATATTCACCTCTGACAGAACCAAAAAAAAGGATACAAAGGAAAGATCATTCTGTATTTATATATACAAAATAGGATAAATTTACAGCTACTTTCACTTAATTCAATGAGTAGAAAGAGGTGTACTAACAGTGTTTGGACAGAATATTCTGTCTGCTTCTTGTACTATGGATAACCACTAAGAAGATGACAATGTACAGTGTATTGACTATCAAAACTGTCCTATTAATCAGCTGTGAAAATGTCTCATTCATATTTATTTCTGAGTAAAAAAATAAATATACATATAAAAAAAGAAATTAGATTAATACCACTGTTTTAGAACACTAAGTCACATATATCCCTCAAAATTTTGAATTTTGAAACAGCCATGGGAATGGGTTTATAAATACAAAATACATACTGCTAAAAGTGTGCTAATATTATAAAATGTGAGATAGTAGCATTAAGAACAAGAAACAGCAATACATACACATATAATCGCATTTGTTTATGCTTAGAAAATTTCCTGAAGGAAATAAAGTATCAACAGCAGTTACTTCTGAAAACCTGGAATAGAAGGGGTAGAATTTTCCCTTTACAATTCCTTTGTGCTAGATTTTTACCATAAGCCAAGATCATTGTTCTTATACAATTGATAGGTATTCATCCTTTTGATTTTTTCTTTTTTGCAGATCTGAAGTCCAGGACCCCAAGCTTAAAGGGCATTTACTGTACCACTGAATCTAAGCCCCTTCTGCACACTTAAAAATCCTTTATGCAAGTGTGCCTGCAAAAGGATATAATCCCACCTGCTTGAGAGGATGAGGCAAGGCAGGAGGTTACAGGCTGGCCTGGATGACTTAGTTCTTGTTTTATGATAAAACTTGTTTTGAAAAATGGTAAATATAACTCTGTGGTAGAATGTTCACCTATCACGTGAAAGGTCCTGGAGTCAATGACCAAAACTACTAAATAAAAAAATAGCCCTTTAAAAACAAGAGCACTATGCTACAAAATCTAATGGATGCTCTATAAAATATACTAACAACCCAAGATTGGCAAACATTTCAGAAATTATAGTACAGGCTTTACATGTAGACCAAATCCTGGAAGATTAGCTAAAAATAAATGACCATGCTGGGATACAAGAGTAGTTCAAATACAGACATTACATTAAAAACAGAGAACGGGGAAAAAATCTCATCAGTTTAACATATGCTTCACTGGAAACAACTTAAAAAGCATTCTGATAAGTATTCATGTCTTTAACCCAGGTACAGTCTTTATAACAACTTTCTTTGAAAAGCAGAACACAAATGAGTAATGCAAGAATCAGTGGTGCACTGTCTTACAATACTCACAGATTAATGGAAAAGAAGGAATCAATCTAATACCTCAACCAGGTATTTTATGAAAGCAATTAAACAGAAAAGAACACACATACCATAAAGTATACCAACCATAAAATATATGGAGTAATTTGGAAGGCAGAAAGCAGTAAAGTATTTGCTGATTGACAACACTAACTATACCAAAACCAATGGGCATACAAGATTATACAGTAATAATACCTGCAATAGGACATGTATCTGGGGCTTAAAAATATACTTCTTCATGACACCAACAAGTTGAAGATTCTCAAAAAAATTCTATCAAGTTACAAAAATATTCACATACTATGTTATTATGGCTATAATTTTTAAGACAAAACCAATATTAACAGTAATACTAAAATTTCATAGTAAAACAGAAAAAGTTGAGTGAGCACACTAAGAGTTCACTAATAAAGAATAAAGTAAAAAGCCAGTACTTAATATTAAAATCCAAAGTAATAACAACACACTGGACAATGTTACGCAGGTCACACTTCTAAATGTCTTAATGCTGTTCTGCAGAGAACACAACACAGAAGTACCCTCATTTTGGTTTTTTTTTTAAGTATCTTACTTTGTTTTTCCCATGTTCTATTACACAAATTAAACAGGCTGGGGATATCACTCAGTAGTAGAACATGTGCTTAGTGTGCATAAAGCTCTGGATTCAGGCCCCAGCACCAAAAGAACGGAAAGAAGAAGAGAAAATAATCACATACCATTCCAATAACCTGACAAATCATTCATTTTCATTTCCTTGAAGCCTTTGTCCATATATGCACGTATACATGCATGCTACTACGTAACTCAACCCTGTAACCATGGGCTAGGGATGTTGGCCAGTGGTATAGAGCACTTGCCTAGTATGCACAAGGACTGCTAACTGTAACTACAAATGAATATAATTATACATAACTTTTGATCTCCATATGCATTTATACATATGCACATGCACTTATATCTTCATATACACTTAACTTGTATAATATTAATAAAAAGTTCTAGTGTGATTTTATGAAATTCTACCAAAAGTGATTACTTATTATTAAACATTATAACTGATTCCAATATTTCATTATAACACTGCTTCTTGTACATACATTTTATATTCAATTATCCCTTATTTTCTTATTATATCCAAAGTCAATCAACATTTATCTTAGGGCTCATGATGAAAGACAATTTTCTGCTATTTATAAAATGTAGAGATTTGCACTTATTCCTTACAAGGTTACTAATGATTTAAAATGACAGATGTCACACACCTAGCTTAGTGCCAAGCACTTAGTGAAATCCAATAAATGGCAGCGATAGTACTAAAAACCTCATGTTCACTAACATTTAAGATTATAGTTATTCATATCAATTTGTATGAATATTATATGATATGAAACTTTTGGTCATATTTGCTACAAATGCTTTCCCAAATTTGTTTTGATCTTATCCTTTCCATATCATAACAACACCAATTTCATCTGACATTTTGTAAAATAGTAACACTATACAGCGCATTCCTTTATTTGTAAAATAGCATGAACACCAACCTTCCCTCACTAACCATCATTATAAGGACTGAGTGAAAGTGTTTCATAAACCCCATAATGTACCAAAACTATGGTGGGATTACTATTACATTTAATTAAAACACATAATGCGGGCCAAGCTGCATAGTGAGACCCTGTACTAAATGTATAAATAAATAAACATATAATAAGCAGCACACTCTAATTTTTATATTAGGACATAGTGTCATATGCCTGTAATCTTACTACTCTTTTTTTTTTGGGGGGGGGGGTACTGGGGATTGAACTCAGGACCTTGTGTTTGCCAGGCTAGTCTTATTCTACTGAGCTATCTCCCCGGTCCCTAATCCTACTACTCCTAATAAGACTCAGAATGATCACAAATTCAAGTCCAGACTGGCAACACTTGAGAATACAGTGTAAGCAAACACACATCCTTTCCAAATCATATAAGATGAACAGAGCCTGTGCCAGGCGTACTGGCACACAGTTGTAATACCAGCTAAGAGGGCTGAGGCAGGAGAATTTCTGTGAGTTTGAAGCCAACCTGGGCTACATAGGAGTTCAAAGCCAGCGTAAAAACAAGAAATGGTATCACTCAAAAGAGCAGTAGTTGGTTTTGTGAGATTTTGCTGTTGTTTTGAAAACACAAAACTGTGACTGAGATTAATCTGAGGGGCACTCTACCACTGAGCTACATCACCAACCTCTTTTATTTTATTTTTTATTTCGAAATAAGGTCATACCAAGTACCCTAGGCTGCCCATGAACTTGCAATCCTGCCTTGGCCTCGAGAGTAGCTAGGATTACACGCATGTGCCACTGTGTGCAGAACAATACAGTTAATTATCCTTTTCTTAACCTGCTTTGAGTATCCTAACTTCAAGTTACAACAGAAAGTGGTCTAAGTTTGCAAATACTACACCAAACTAGATGCTTAAAACTTGTCTTGCAAAAATAAAATGATCAGAAGAGAATATATATGTGCCAGGCCAGGGAGACAGCCAGTGCCTACGTGGTGAGCACAGGTCCTGAGCTCGAGTCCGGGTACAATGAAACCCAAAAATGTGCTAAAGTAACTGAGATAATGAGATCAGACACAGTTAAATATAGGAAAAGACAATAGAATGTAAAATGTTTTTCTAACCTTTGCTTCAACATTTTATATTCCATAGTAATACTAAGAAGTTTACATCTCAAAACTTTTTCATGCTTCTCCAGCTAACATTTTTTAAAAACATCTCAGGGACTTCTAAAGGTTCAGCAGTTTACTTACATTCACAGCTGGAGTTCAATTTACTTCTAAATTTTGAATCAGTACCCAGATAAATTAACAGATCAAATAACTTGTTTATTCAACAAATACTTCTTAGCCAGGCATAATGGCACACCTGTAATCCTAGCACTCACTCAAGAGGACCACAAATTCAAGTCCAGATTTAGACAATTTATCAAGACTTCTCTCAAAATGTAAAAAAAGGTTGAAGATATAGCTCAATGAAAAGGCCTTGGGTTCAATTCCTGGTAGTACAACAACATCATCAAAATTTGTGACCACTTACTAAATAATTATCAGGCACTACTTGAGACATCCAAGTTATTGCATATACAGAAAACTGTCTGCTCCAATGGAGCTTAAAGTCTAGGCAGAAGGAAAACTAGAAAGAAACAAATGCAAAAAAATACTGGTAAATGCTGACATGAAAATAAAATGGTGACTGTGCGACATAGAGGCTGAAATCTAGTCACTATATTTACATTTATAATTTGTGATCATTTTAGTCAAGGCTATAAATAATACATTTTATCTTGCTAAGTAAAATAAACCTTAATTGATAAAAGGATGTTGAAAGTTATTCTATAACTCCATTTTCTCTAACTTCTACCTGGACCTGGAAATCTTTTTCAGTAGTAAATGACTAACCACTCTAAAATTAACTAGTCCAGAATATTCTCAGATTATCAGGGAGAAAAAAGGCTGTGTTTTTCCATAGGTTTTAAAGGGGAAGTGTAAGGCGAACATGGTGGCACACGTCTATAATCCTAACATTAAGGAAGCCGAGGCAAGTATGAGACCAGCCTGAGCTACAAAGTGAGCTCAAGGCCAGCCTGAACTGCATAGCAAGACTCTGCCTCAAAAAAAAATTCTGGGGCCAAGGAGATAGCTCGGTAGAATAAGCACTTGCCTGGAAAGCACAAGGGCCTGAGTTCAATCCCCGGTTCTGCCAAAAAAAAAAAAATCTACCTGGAAGTGGTCTATGTTGGTTACTACCACCTGGCACAAAAATAACTAAAATCGTGTTTTTAATGAACCAATTATTTTTTAAAGAATGGTGTTAAACAGTCAGATTATTTTATCCACCCTGCTTCTGACTAAAAATAACCACTACTATAAATAAACAGGCTGAGCTACTGAAACAAATTTCATTTCACTATAAGCTTCTTTGATACTGCAAATAAGAAAGGAGTATCTGGACTGCTCCAGGATTTTCTTATACTTTATTTACAAACACTTGAACCCAGCTCATCCATAAACCAGATGCCCACTAAATGCAATTTAACACTACTAGGCTAAAGAATGGATACACTATTTGAGGCTTCCCAAGTAAATGCTGTTTGTAAATGAAATGAATTAGAAGAACCACAAATAAGGTGAAAACATTGCAAAACAAACACTAAAAACCCAATTTAAAGTAGGTATATCCCCTACAGCTCAACATAACAGCATGGCTTTACTTCTTTTATTTCGTTTTTATACTCTTCCGCTGGATGGTTAAGACCAAGGTAAGGCAGGACCTATGCAACAAGGGTTGTAGCTTTTGGGTCTGATAAGGTCAGTGAAATCCCCTCAGGATTTATCCTGAGATCCTGTACCAATTTCTGACATTGCCAATCAAGCAGAAGACCCAATACTATTATGGGCTACTGAACTCTTTTAGAATATTTTGCTGAGTTTACACACCTATAATATTCAAAGAACGGAACTTAACCAAAAAAAGGGGATACAGATGAATGTCCATTTTTGCATCCGTGTATTCAAAGTGGTTAGGATAGATATATAGTTACATTCTCTTAATGAATAGAGGGATTTGTTCTAATGGTGTTTGTAAATAGGATATCATGTCCGCATCTTGTACAGCAATTAACCACTACGAAGAATGTATGCAATGTGTTAATTATTGAAAGTGTTCTACCAGTTTGATTTGAAACTCTCATTGCTATTTGTTTCTCAATAAAACTATGGAAAAGGAAAATAAAATAAAGTAGGTATATCTGCTTCATATAAAAAATAACAGTACCAATTAATCAGAATACTAATATGTGTGTGTGCATAATTAAAAAGCCCTCGCTTGTCAGTCACATTCAAAATATCTTGCTGAAAACATGGAGAAATATTTTATTTTATTTTATTTTAGTTCTAGGTCTAGCTAGCAGTCAAGGAAATAAATACAAACCGAAGAATTCAGGTACTGTAGATAAAGACTATAAAAATAACATCCACAAACCAAAAAAATGTGCAGATCATGTATCACAGCCCTGGTGTTGCAGTAAAATGAGTACAAGTCCATTAGAAAACAATAAAGCTCTGGCCTACCGAGGGCTCTAAAAATGTTCACATTGGCAGGGGACAGTCACACAAGCTTGTAACCCCAGGACTCACTCTTGAAAGCTTAAGGATTCTAAGTTACTGAGATCCTGTCTCAAAATTTAAAAAAAAAAAGAATTAAAGAGTTGGAAATGCAGCTCAGTGTAAAGACCATGGGTCCCCAGTATGAATCGGAGGTTAAACAGGGTTCATGCTGATTGATACTATTACCTCACTGTTAGACATAATGAGACCAGAAAAAGGTACTTATAGAAACAATGCTATCTCAAACCCAGGACAGAAGTTGGGGTTATGGTTCAGTGGTAGAGAACACTTACTTGTCTAGCATGCTCAAGGCCCTGGGCTCAATCCACAACAGTACCAAATAAATAATTTTTTAAAATAAATCAAACAGCATGAAAACACAGAATGTACAAAAAGAAATATAACTGGTAGTTCATGATACATCAAAAAAGACAATATATTCAAAAGTAAATTCCAGAGCCATATATGCTAGTAATTCCAGCTATTTCAAAAGCTGAGAGGAGGCTCAACTGAGCCCAGGAGTTGTAGACCAGCACAGGCAACATGGCAAGATGTCTCAAAAAAAAAAAAGAGCAAAATTAATTTTCAGATGCATTCATTTTATACACAAAAAAGAGAAAAAGTTCCATGCAGTAGGCACAGAAGAGTAGGGTGCTGCAACAAAGTATATGAAAATATGAAAAAGTGTTTAATCCTATATTTTTTTTTTCACTTTCAGTCAAGAGATGTAGACTCAGTGTTAGAGCTACACGTGTGAGGCCCTGAATTCAATCTCCTGGACTGGGTACACGTAGTTCAGCAGCACAACTGCTGAATTCAATCTCCAGCACCACAAAAAAACAAGAACAAAACAATAACTGGCTAGTATTCTCTTTCAACTAACAATATACATATTATTGGAACTACATAAGGCATATACAGGGCATTGTGAACTTTCCCTTTTGTAATACTTAACATACTTTTACTACTTATTTAATATCTTTTGTCCCTAGTAGACTAGAGAAGTAAGATTTAGGAAAAGATAATCATTTCCTCTATCATTATTTGTACCAAAGGTAGCCTTTCAATAAAACTTGAAGAAAACTAAAGTAGCTGTGCCTATACACTTATTTCACATAGAAGTACATGAAAAGGTTTCCTTTACAAAACAAGTTCCAGCAAGCCCAATACATTTATAAGAGGTATTTGAGAAAGTCATCAAATTGTAGCATTACATTACCTAGGATAACACCACTCATATCTTTAAGTACCACCAATTCTTTGATTAACCACACTAACATAAATGTTCCATACAAATAACCCCAATAAAACTGTTGACATTTTAAAGTGCAGTAAGCCAAGTATGCCTTCCCTTTCAATCCCTGACTACTTCACAGCTTAACCCTATTATTAATAACCTGGGATTCTGTGGGAGAAGAACCCAACTCCTACGAGATGCCACAAAGAAAACAATCTACATAGGGATAACTTGATTATATGTCTTAAAGATAATTTTAACTTGACATAATTGGAAGAACAGTTTTTATACTATATGCAATTTAAAAGTGTCTCCCAGATGGGAGAATATGCCATATGGATTCTTTTCAAATTTGAGATGTTTATGGATTGGATGCTACATTATCTCAGACTTTTCTTGTACCTTCATGACCACTCAGTCAGTGAATCTACTTTTTCCTACTTCCCAATGAAGTTTTCATCCCTGACCCTCTCTGCTCTTGAAGTTCTCTCCTCTAAAAGTCAATATGTGGGGCTGGTGAGATGGCTCAGTGGTCTAAAGCACCTACTTAGAACAAGCTTAGCAAAGCATCAGGACCGCGGTTGAATTCCCCCAGCACCACATGCCAGCCAGCCCGCCCCCTGGTGGGCTAAGCTGACCACACGCGCACACACACACACACACAAATAAATAAAATTTTAAAAAAATTAAAAAAAAATTAATAAAAGTCAATATGCTCTAATAATAGTGATCTCCCAACATAGTATCTTCTGCTCTTATCTCTGCTGACCTATAGTTGCACAATATGTCAGTTTAGAATTACAGTAACATTTCTTTTTCTCCAAAACAAGTGATCATTCAGATGCAAAAGTACAATATTATCACCACTGTGCTCTAACTACATACATTATTAAAAGACATGTTTTAAGACACACAAAGAGGAAAGGGCATGCTTTACATGTCAGGAAAAAATGCATCAAAATATTAAACACTGCCTAAAATACAACTGCTAAATTCATACACTGATTTAATTCATGGTCAATCATGATGGCACACACTTATAATCCCAGCACTTGAGAGGCTGAGGCAGGAGGATCATCAAGAGTTTGAGGGGGGGCCAAGGAGATAGCTCAGTAGAATAAGCACTCATCTGGCAAGCGCAAGGGCCTGAGTTCAATCCCTGGTTCCTCAAAAAAAAAAAAAAAAAAAGTTTGAGGCCAACCTGCAGTACATAATGAGTTCAAAGCCAACCTGAACTGCACAGTGAAACAATCTCAAAAAGACAAAAAAATTAATACACACACATATATCTAAGAATGTATGTACATTGTATATAGGTTATCTCCTACAAAAAACATGATCCTATTTAAAAAGCCAACCTCCTTCTTCACATCTAGTTTCATATTGTTGCACATTACAAATACACTACAAATGGTCATGCAAAGTATTAGTAGGCAAAACAGGATCGAAAGGTGAAAATAATGTCAAGAAACTCTAAGGCAAAAAGAAAGAAACTCTAAGGCAGATCTGTACTAAGTGAGAAAATGTTCCACAGAATCCACAAGCTCTGCTGAGAGCACATCTCCCTTCCAGAACTTACAGCAATTTGTGAGAATAGGTCTCTAAAAATCTGTGAAACCTAGTTGTTTTCCCATTTCCAACTCAATAGGCCAGGCATGGTAGTGGATGCTAGTAATCCCAAGCACATGGGAGGCTGAGGCAGGAAGACTGCTGTGAGTTCAAGGCCAGTCCCAACTACATAGCAAGACTCTCTCAAAGGAAAAAAAAAAGGTCTAAGCACTGTCTGGCATAGGTGTATTAAAGATTAAATCATTTTACTTGGAGATCAGCTTGCACATATTTCTAGTGTATCAAAGGTACCATATCAAGTATTCACTCAACCAATGTTAAATACCTACCACATCACAAGCACTGTTTTCAGTGCTAGGGCTGAGGCCATTAACAAGGCTGACAACTCTTCCCTCGGTGAGGTTACACTACAGTGTGAGAAAACAGACAATCTATATAAATTATGTTTGATGCTGATAAAAGCTATTGAGCATATGGGGCTGGGGAGATGGCTCAGTGGAATAAGCACTTCACTGGCAAGCGCAAGGGCCTGAGTTCAATCCCTAGTTCCGCAAAAAAAAAAAAAAAAACTACTGAGCATAAAGAACAAATGGGAGAGGGGGCCTGCCCCTTAGCTCAGTTCTTTAAGTGGCTGCTTCAACAAAGCAGTCAGGCT
>NW_004524827.1:609286-625775 GCF_000260255.1 Octodon degus | reverse complement strand
TAAAAGTGTCTAAAAAAAAAAAAAAAGAACAAATGGGAGAGTTAGAAGCAAGGAACATTACTTTACATGCCATAGCCAAGGAATGCTTTACAGGATAATTGAGCAAAATATCCTGAATAAGAAACCAGGGCAGGCAGAGGTGCCAGTAAGTACACAGCCTAGAAATAAGCACTTATTTAGACATACTACTTTATTTCCTTACTTTAATAAATTATTAAATTTGCTTAGGCTCAGCTTTCTCATCTGAAAAACAGGTGTACAACCCCCTACCACATAAGAATTAAAAGTAAGTATTAAATCAAGTATCCGATATGAAGTACAAATAGTAATATTATTAGTTACCAGAAGCTCTATCATGTAAGCAAAACCCTCAGCATATGGTCTGGCACTCACAAGTAGTATTGTTATCTTACCTCTATAATAATTTATTATAAGGCAAGTGAATTAAACCTAGTGTACAGCTAGGAACCTGAAGATCAGAGATTTGGCAAATCCTCTGCTAATCCCTGAAATTCTGTAATGAAGCACAAACCTTGTCCACAATTAAACAGAAGATCTAAAATATACTGCAGGATGAAAAAGCCATTCACATTAATGTCCACTAATCAGGAGTATGATCATGTAACATGAAAATTATGAACTCAGAAAAAAAGCATAGATTCCGTAGTCACACTGCCTGAATTCATATCAAGGCTCCACTAATTCCTAGGCACATGTCCTTAGGAACATTTAAGTCCTTGAACCTCTACTTCCACAGTGGTAAACAGGAAATAATGATAGGACCTGTGATAGAGGGGTTGTTTTTTTCAGTTCTATTCCAGTTCAAGGCATATATAGTTATCTCCTTTTAGTAGTAAAAGCATAAAAGTAAAATAAGGAAATCTCTATCAGAATGTTTGCATTTTACATGGGGAATTTAAGAAGTATAAAGCTGCTAAACATGAAAAAACAACAGGAAAGTGGGAGCTGGTAGTACAGCTCAAGACGAAGACCCTGGATTCAATCCCTAGTACCACCAAAAAAAATGAGGACGAAGATGAGGGTGTCAATGCTTGCCAAGGGCAGGGCATGGTGGTATACACCTGTAATCCCAGCACTTGGGAGGCTGTCAGGAGGATTACCACAAATTCAAGGCCAGTCTGGATTACAAAGGAGACCATGTCTTTAGAAAAAAACACACAAAAAAAGTTTGAGAGTTCTTGCCAAGCATGTGCAAGGCATTGGATTTAGGCTTGTCCCTAGCAGCATAAAAATTGAGGCGGGGGCATAAAGTGACTGGGAGAAAATGAAGAACACAAACTACCATCATATGACTGCCTGATTAGATCAACTTGCATGCACAGGTTGCTACTATTAGTATTATTGTCCTTTAGCACAAATACCATCTTTGAGTCTAAACATATGCCAAGAATGCTTTGGATAACATGGCGCTTCAAAAATTTGTTATAAAAAGTTAATTCCTTAAGATTAACTCCAATATCAGATTGATGAGTATAATAGTAACTTGTATCATCTCTCTTCCACCCAACCCTTTTTAGGTGTTATGTTTATTACAAATATAAAACAGGTTTAATACAACTCCAGACTGAAAATGATTTATCCCTTATCAGCTCAAGTTGAAAAATCAGCTTTCCTTCTACTTAACTGTCAAGTTTTCTGGCTTCTTTGTGAAGTTTAACTTCTTCCTCTGTCTCGTTTGTTTAGGATTCTTGTCTCCTATTCTTTCCCCCATAGAAGGCATCACTATGAAATCTATAAATCATCCCACTGGGAGGCAGTGTATCACCATGTAAAGAAGCGCTCTAGAGTTAGGCAACTGGATTCTAGAGGAAACTCTGGGGTCTAGAGATTTAGTTCAGTGGCACAGTGCCTGCCCAGCAAGTGTGAGGTCCTGAGTTTGATTCCCTGTACCCTCTCCCTCAAAAAAAGGTAAGCTTTGCCACTTACCTATTAATCTTGGGCAAATCAATTAACCATTCAGTTGTTGTATAAAACAAAAAATAAATGCTAAGAAGCAGCTGGGCAGTGCTGCACACCTATAACCCCAGGTGCTCAAAGGCTGAGGAAAAAAGATCACAGGGTTGAAGCTGGCCTGGAGAATTTAATTTAATAAGTCTCTGTCTCAAAAAACTAATAGGGGGCCAGCCTGATAGCTCAGAGGATTAAAAGTGTCTGCCTGCTTAGGCAGAGGGGGAGGCTGGAATTTGGATCCCGCCCCCGGGGCCCGCTGAGAGGGCACCTGAGACTGGATGTGGTGGTGCTTGCCTGTAATCCCAGCACTTGAGAGGTTGAAAAACAGAAGAATCACTATGAGTCGGATCTACATAGTGAGACCCTGTACACCCTGTAGACCCTATACTAAATACAAAAAAAAAAAAAAACTAATAGGACTGGGGATGTACCTTACTATCTGAGCAACCTTGGGCTCAGTCCTCAGTACAACAAAATGAGAATGTTAAGGAAGCTACTACAAATAGCTGAAAGCTGCCTGGTCAACCAGAACAAAGTACCCACTCTTAACAACATACAATTCCCGAAGATGAGTACTAATAATGCTATTACAGCCCAAGGTCACATTTCTAGAAATCCTAAGGTTTACATTCACTTTTTGAGAAACTGGGTAACAAACACTACATAATAAGTTTTGGGGTTTTTTTGCTCCAAATGCCTTCAGGGAAGGTTTGGCTGGCTTGAGTTGTGGGGATCGAACCACAGCAACCTGAGCCTCACTGCTTTGTTGAAACAGCACATAATAAGTATTTAAAAATCACAGAAACATAGCTCATGTTGGGTATGGTGGCACACAACTGTAACCCCAGCACTGTGAAAAGTTGAGACAGGAGGACTGTTCCAACTTCCAGACCAGACCAGACTACACAATGATTTCAAGTCCAGCCTGAACTACATAACAAGACCCTGTCTCAAAAAAAAAAAAGTTTCTAGACTAACAAAGTGAATCTTCTAGTTATAATAAATATCAATTTCTGCTGGTACTATACATTTAAATACTATATATGTACACACATACACAATTACCTCTTAAGGTAAGTTTCCTTTGTTTGTTATTTGTTGTTTCTTCAGAGATCGCTCATGACAGCGTTTCACTGTGTAGTCTAGGCCGGCCTTAGACTCATTATCAAGCCTGGATGGAACTCCAAGCAATAGTGTGATACCTCAGTTCAAGTTTTTTGTTCACAATTTGTTTCACAAACAAAAGCATTTGGCAAAATTTTGGTTTTGTTTGCAAATACTGTATCAGGTGACAGGCAACTGCAATCATCTTTCCCACACAAACAAACATGGCCATCTTTTCCAAAATCATGGAATAAATTAAGTTTCTGAAATGAGGTACCACTTCACTGTGTCAACTTCCCAGTTTTCATTTACAGGCGTGTACCACCACACCGGTTGAAACTGGGTTTTCTGTTTTTTTGCAGTATTCAGGTAACTGCTTCAGTCTAACCTCAAAGGATTAGGAACTAATTCCCCATTAAAGAAACTTTCCTAATAAAATCCTATATTGTCTACATGATTCCTCTGAAATTTATCAAGTATATTTAGAATATCCATATGTGAATACAACTATTTAATACGTTTCAATGAATAGCAGTACTTCGTGCATCAATATTTAATCAAGTCTGTAAAGTACATAAAAACTGGAAAAATCCATCTGTCATTGACAAATTTTCTTTTCAAAAACATACCTTCATGCTTCTACTGCCCTGCCAGCCATGTGACTACCACCACTTCCTCAATTCCTCTGCCAGGAGTAAAATCTGAAGAATGTCTTTTGGCCTGAACTAGCAGTGGAAATAGGGAAGGACATATCCTAAAGAAAAGAATTATAGCTTTGCTACTATGGCCTATATTTTCTCTCCTTTGGTACAGAAATGAAATTCTCAAAGAATAATGTGCCTATGTTTAATACTACTTATTTAGACTGGAAAAATGCATTATTAAAGAGTAAAAGGATATTAAAGTTTTTGTAGTAACATTCTAGTCGCCATGAAGTTGCAAATTAGACTCAAGACAAGAGACATGAAGGTGAGTGAAAAATTTCTCTTTGCATCTGAAAACAGATTAGAAATCTCAGAAGAGGATATCACACTTTCAGATCCTGAAATGAAAACACTTCAAATAATACCTGTGTTGTATATATATCCCATAGAGACACTTTTTTTAAAAAGTTTTTTGAGACAGGGTCTTACTTTGTAGTGTAGGTCAGCTTTGAGCTCAGCACATACCCTAGTCTGGTCTGGAACAAGATCTTCCTGGCCCATCCTCTTGAGTGCTGGGATTATAGACATGCACCATTAAGACTGGTGAAAATGAATTTAGGTAGCTAAAACTTTTAAGCTAATGTTATAAAGAAGCCTAAATCAAAAATTAAAATATGAGCACATATAAACTTAAAAGTCCTGCTGGGTGTGTTAGCACATGCCTGTTAGTACTCAGGAGGCTGAGGCAGGATGATCACAAATTCTAGATCAGTCTGGGCACCACAATAAATTCATGGCCAACCTGATCTACATATCAAAACACACACATACACACTTAAATGCTCAAGTAAAATTACATATCTAGGACTGACATAAGGGTTTATAAGAGAATTCCATACAGAAAAGTTATTGGTAGTGATGTTTTGCCCAGCTTGGCCATCAACTCCTGGGCTCAAGCAGTCTTCCTGCTTCTGTCTCCCACGTACAGACCTTCACTGCAATACCAACTAACATACTCTCTGTTGATCACCTGCTGCTATTACACATAACCATAACACCATATTTGGAAGGCCACAAAATTTGGATTATCATTACTGGTTATATAGAACTACTATGGATTCTTAAACTTATTAACCACCAAAGACTGAAACTTTCCAAGGCTACATTAAAGTCCTTAGGCATTATTTTGCTCCTAAGGTTTTCCACAGAAATCTTTTCTTTAGTATCACTAACTTCAAATTAAGGACATTGTGTCAAAACCACATTGATAGTTAAGGTAAAGTCCTTGCCTAGTATGAGGTCCTGGTCTCTCTTATCTTAGTACTACAGACAGACACACAGACATACAGACACACACACACACACACACACGCACGCACACGCACAAACACACTCACACACGGGAAGGCAAGAGGGAGGGAAAAAAACTGAAACAGCATTGAGGACTATTGGTTACAGCCTAATACTCTTTACAAAGTGGGGGGGGATATACGCGTGTGAGCGCATATTTCTGGATGTACTGGAGATTGAACCTCGGGTCTGTGCATTGAACTAAGTTCCTAGCCCTTTTCTATTTTTTTTATTTTGCAATAGGATCTCACTAAATCACTGTTGCTCAGGCTGGCTATGAACTCATGCTCTTCCTGCCTTAGCCTCCGAATATGCTAAGATTACTTTTACAGCCTTGTACCACAACACCAGAGTTATAAAACTTTTTTAAAATAGGAACTTTGGGGCTGGGGATATAGCTCAGAGTCCTGAGTTTGATTTCTGGCAGCAAAAATAAATAAATAAATAAATAAATAAATAAGGAACTTTAAACTTTGTGATGATAAAATCAAAGTAACAATAGTCCCTAAGGGCAGAGACTATGTAGTTTACTATTGTACAGCAAACCACTAAAAGCCATTTCTAAAAACTGTACCAATTTTGTATAATACAGCCCTCCAAATAACCTTTTGTCCACCACAATCACTATGTAGCCCATAAATTCCTTCACCGGAAGAGCAATACAGTCCTTCAAACTGTATCTCTTCCTCCAGATGGGTTTAACAAACTAAAAGACTTTTTTAAAAAACTTAACAGATCTACTTAATGATGTAGCTGTCATATAATAAAGACAGTGACACCAATAAAACCCTTAAAAGTGAACTAAGGTAAAAAATAAATTACCAAATTAAATATTTAAACAGCCAAGTATGAAAAGAAAACTGGAAATCCTCTTAATATCAAATCTCTAGCACTCACCTCCACTCAAGGGAAAAAAACATAATTTACCATACAATAGTACAATACACAACTTGGACAAAAATCATTTCTCCACATCTGAATTCACCTTCATTAATTGGGGAAGAGCATAACAAAGAAACAGGTAAGAAACACTAAATAATTATAAAATTCCCAGAAATTAAAAGTTTTTGTAGGGTTTTTGCTTTTGGGGGGTTTTCTGGCTTGCTGTTGCTGCATTTGTTTTAGTGCTAGGAACTGAACAGAACGTAGCAAATGCTAAACACATTCTCTATCACTGAGCTATATATCCCCAGCCCCAAGAGGACTATTGATTTTATGAAATGACACATCAATCTCTACAAGACACAACCCTCAAATTATATTACAGAATCAGTTCAACTTCAGATAAGTCTCTAAACTGGGCCTTTTCCTTTGTTTTCTAATACCACTTCACCCTAATCACAAAATGTTTCTCTTCTTGCAGCTATGTTCTCAGAACCCCAGGAAACATGCAATCTGCATTTTCTTCTAAGAAAATAGTAAAGGAAACCTGAAGAACACATAAGGAAAACAAACCCAGATGTGGTTATCTTGGCTTTTTTCGGGTTTTGTTTTCTTTCACTTAGGTGAACCTCAAGGAAGTCACTTTCCAACATTAAGACATATTATCACCCAACTCTAAGTCACTTGAAAAAAGCCAACTGGAAATTCTCCTTGGTTTTTAAAAGCACTGTATCATCTTTCACTACTGACCCCATACCAATAAAAGTTCCCCTGAAAGAGTAAAAATAAGCAAACTATCACAATAAAGTAATCTAAATCATTTTAATGCCCCAGGAAATCGCCGTAGGAGTTTTGAATCCCTTCTTACCACTTAGTAATTGGGCAAGTTACCTGGCCGCCCTATGCTTGTTTCTTCTTCTGTAAAAGGGGGTATTCATTGGGGTCACAATACATTCTACTTTCTCTGAGACAGTCCTAGTTTATGTTATTATCTCAGCATGTTATCTGATTAGTGCTCCCTTTCACTCTCTAAAGTATCTTGCCTTAAACAATGAATCACATGGTCATCCTACCTCACAGCATTATGAAGACTGAGTGAGTTAATACATATAAATCTGTGTCTGGAACATAGCAAGAGGTTAGTCACTGTCTTCCAATGACTTTAATTATAGAACAAACAGGGCTCCCACATTATTCCTTTTTACAAATAAAGTATGCACTTCACTTCCCACATTGGGGTTGAGGGGTACTGGGGATTAACTGAACTGAGGGCTTTGGAACTGAGCTACACTCCCAAGCCCTTTTCATGTTTTTCAGAGGGTATGGTTATGTCACTAAGGTGCCCAGGTGTTGGAAGCCACAGAAACTGGAAAATTGGTCAAATGTGTCAAAGTCGGAGGAGAACTCTGCACCTAAAGCAGTCAAGGTACCTCAGTCCTGAGATAAGCACCCTGACTGGTTAATGTCAGCTATTATTCACTAGGCAACCTTGTGTCACATTACTAACTTTGCAAAGGTATAAATAAATATCCATGCTGTTGCTCTGGCGATCACTTCTTCAACCAGGCAGACAAGCCATCAACCTAATCCAGTTCTTATCTTGTCTATCTTTTCCTCATTCCTGCCACGATTTCTCTCCAGGTACAATGGATCACACTGACAGACCAACAAATCCCGCCACCCAGGCTGGGATCAGATTTGTGATCATCCTGCATCAGCCTCCCAGGGTGCTGAGATTACAAGCTTGCACCTCAAACAACTGCTGTTCATCACTTGGGAGAATTTTCCTACAGGATGAAGTTTAATAAATGGTCAACATAAATGTATAAATTTGCCTCATGGCTATGAAAAGCACTAATACAATGAGCACGGATGGTAGTATATGCTTGCAATCCCAACTAGACTGAGGCAGAAAGATCCTAAGTTTTGAGATCAGCCTGGGCAACTTACACTGTCTCAAAAATAGGGCTGGTGATATATCTCAGTGGTCAAACACTTGCCTAGATACATCAAGGCTCTGAGTTCAATTCCTAGTACCCAGGGAGAGAAAAAACGTATACAATATGTGCAGTTTTATCTCCACTATCATAGCTTTAAAAATACAATCAAATATTCAGAGCTAGGCTTGGTGCTGCACACCTGTAGTTCTAGCATTAGGTTGATTCAGGCAGGAGGATCACGAATTGAGTTCATGGCCAACCTGTGCTATCATAACAGGTTCAAGGCTAGCCTGGACTACACTGTGATACCTTCTCTCCAAAATACCAAAAACAAAGCAAAACAAAATAAATTTCAATATCCACCATTGTTTCAGATAAGAAAAGCCATACTTAAAGCTTATAAAAAGCAGGAAGAAAAATCAGAGAAAACTAAAACCAAGGTACTTATCTGAACCTAACAATCTGAGGCCATGACATTAACTATTTCTCATCTGAAAGAAAAACAAAACTTAGCAAGGTGAAAGATAAACCATAATTTTAAAAAGTAAACAAAATATATGAAAGATTTTTAACCCTTTTGGGGACAATATTGGGAACGGAATTCTGGGCATTTTTAAGACAATATCCCCCTAAATTACACACTCTAGGCTTAAACTCGTCATCCTTCTGCCTCAGCCTCCAGAATAACTGGGATTACAAGTGTGTGCTACCCTGTATAGCTATATAAATTCTTAATTCAAATCCAATCACAAACAAATTAAATGACTAAGGAACTATCCTCAGACACACCTTCCATTTTAGATAGAGCATAAATGATATAAACCAATCTGTTAAACCACTCTATGTTCTATAGTGTGAACTCCCCAAAAATCAATTCAAGCTAGGCATGATATTGCAGGCCTGTAATTCCAATACTCTGAAAGGCTAAGGCAGGAGGATCACAAGTTCAAGCCCAGTCAGGCCCACCTAGTGAGACTGTCTCAAAATAAAAATACAGGGCAGGCCAGATAGTTCAGTGGACCAAAGCACCTGCTTAGGCAAAGTACAGTGGCCACAGTTCAGATCCCCAGCACACCATGCCAGCCCTGCCCCCGGGGCACAGAGGCTGCAACGGAGACTGGGCTTGGTGGTACACGCCTGTAATCCCAGCACTTGGGAGGCTGAAAACAGGAGAATCACTATGAGTTCAATCTACGTAGTGAGACCCTGAACACACCCTGTAGACCCTGTACCAAATACAAAAAAAGTAAATAAATAAAAACACATAGCTAAGTGTGAAGGCACTGGGTTCAAGCCCAGTACCAAAAATAATCAGGCATTCAACATGCATTTTTAAAGAAGTATTCAGGGCTGGTGAGATGGCTCAGTAGAATAAGCACTTCGTTGGAAAGCTCAAGAGACTAAGTTCAATCCCCGATTCCACCAAAAAAAAAAAAAGAACTTTCTCATTGGCTCATCCTACTCTTGTGGCTCAGTGGAATAAGTGCTTCCCTGGCAAGTGCAAGGGCCTGAGTTCAATCCCTGGTTCCGCAAAAAAAAAAAAAAAAAAGTATTCAACATATTATGTCACAAACTTTAATGAGCACACTCAACAACAAAGCTCAAACTGACTTCAACTATTCTTAAAATTAGTATAAAATACTACAGAGCCATTGCTGGGCAGCAACTCAGCTGATTTTGAACAAAAACCCTTTACCTTATACATGAAAAAATCATTTTGCAAAATTAAAATTATGATGCATGCGTTATGAGAGCCCAAAATCTAATCCATATAAGGTAAATGACAGTTTTTGTTTAACAAAAACAAAAAAAGAACACACATAAAACATTTTGAATTCAAGATAATCTGGGTGTGATTTAGGGCAAGTCATTTGCTCTAGTCGAGAGTCTCAAACTAGTCTACAGCCTCAATTCCCTCTTCAGTAAAATGACATGGACCACCTATCTTGCAAGATAAGATTAAATAATTACTGTTAAAACAGGTTCTTAATATTCAAAAGATTCGGGCCGGGGAGATGGCTCAGTGGAATAAGCGCTTCCTTGGCAAGCATAAGGGTCTGAGTTCAATCCCCGGTTCCGGAAAAAAAAAAATATTCAAAAGATTCAAATGGCAATGAAATTAAGCTTTTAAACTATGTAAGGATTGAAGAAATTACAGGTCACACCCTATTACAACAAATGTTTTTCTTGCAAAAAGTGTAGGGAAAACTCACTACCTACTCAACTGAATTATTTTTTTTATAAGGGAATTTTAGAGTCGGGCGTGTTCGTACACACCTATAATCCCAGTACTTCAGAAATTGAGGCAGGATCACTGAGTTTGAAGGATAACCTAGGCTACATACACAGTGAGTTCAAGGCCAGCCTGAAATACACAGTGAGAGTCTGGGGGGGGGGGAATTTTGGGTTGGGGAGATATCTCAATGGAGTAAGGGCTTGCCTGGCAAGTCCAAGTTCCTGAGTTCAATCCCTGGTACTGAAAGAAAAAAAAAGAATTTTACCTTTGAGTTCCATGTGAAGTTCTCCATAACTTACAGAAGTCTCCCTAGCCTAGTCATTTTTTTTAATGAAAAACTTTGAAAAAACAAACCATTCATACTGTTCATCCTCTCTCTGGGGGTAGGAGTGTAAAACAATTTCAATAATCTCTTGACTAACAATAAATTTCTTGGTGTCCTATTGGTAGGTATCAAGGAATTATAGTAAGCATACATAAAAATCCCAATTCAGCCAGGAGGCCACAGAAGATTTCAAGTTCAATTTAAATCCAGCTTGGGCAACTTAGCAAGATGATCTCAAAATTCAAAGGGGCTGCAGATGAAGTTCAATGAAGTATGCTTCCCTAGACACATCAAGATCCTGGGTTCAATCATCGCTACTTGAAAGAAGGCAATTCTCTAGAGACTGGAAACTGAAGCAATTTTGTTTCTTTATATCTTTGTCAAATAGAACATACACTAAGTAACATTCATAATAGCTGAATGAAATTAAAAATATATACAGAATTAAAAGCCCTAAATATATGTCAAGTTTTAAAAATCAATGCAAAGAACTTTTAGAACAGCTCTGTTTACTGTCCAACAAGTAATCACATTTCAATATATATGGACGCTCTTCACTAACTAGACTCTCTAATTTCCTATTCTCCCAGCTCCCAAAATAGTGCTCTACTACAGTAAACGTAAATTTAAGTTCAAACATTAACTTGCCACATCCAAAACTGAAGTTTTCCATCTATTATAAAGAAGCCACAGCCAAAAAGAATATACTATTCACTATGTACTACCTTCCGACTCAAGACAGTAGGTGGTTTCAGTTAAATATGCAAAATATTAGGCATCACTAAACTATACATAACATTCTCACATCTAACCCTGTATCCCCAAAGGATGAGATCTGAGCCTGAGCCTCTCCCCCTACTCCAACCACCCATTTTACCTCACAGGTCCTCCAGTGACCACAGAAGTAAGGTTAAAAGAAAAGCAAAACACAATGTTGAATTTCATGAAAATCTGCTGGAGACGATTGCACTTATTAGCATTCCCATCTAGTCCAGAGCCTGAGCCAGAAGGGCAGATTCTGAGTCCAGCCTAGGCTATGTGGGTAAAAACCTGTCTCAACATAAAAAAAAAATGTTTTTAAAAGGGGTGGGAGTGTACATCATTGACAGCACTTTCCTAGTGTGTGCAAGGCCCTGCGTTAAATCCTCAGCACCACCCCCCAAAAAAGTCTGGTCTGTGTGAACTTTAAAAAATAAAAACTTGGTATGGCATGGAGGCACATGCCTATAATCCCAGCACTTGGGGACTGAGGCAAGAGGCTTGCTTCCCTGGGCTACACAATGCATTGAAGGTCGGTCTGAACTGCCTAGCAAGACTGTCTTTAAAAAGCCAAAAAAAAAGAAAACTAAATAAACTTCAAAGTTACCAAAGCCATAATTTGGTTTAGTAGTTTAGCTTTTACTTCACCACAATAAAATAAACCTGATGCCACAATCTTCATTATCTACTTAAGAATATTTGCATAGGAATAAAAATTTGAAATATGCAATCTGTCTTGCTTTAACATTCTTCTAGAGCTGAAATGATTATGAAATACACATACTAATGTTACCAGATGTGAAATATATGTCCCCAGACTGGAGTGGAATTCTGGTAAGATGGAAAACATCTTACTAAACATAAACATTAAATATCCAGTATTTTTGATTCCCTTCAGAACTTTGACATAGTTCATATCCCCAGTACCAAAAAAACCGAACTTTGACATACATTTAAAAGTACATTTAACAGCAGAAAAAACAGACCTGACACTAAACACAAAACTACAGAAAATAAGACATTTACCTTAAACCTTAAAAGCAGTCATGAATACATTAATTTAAAAAGATGGAGGATTTTAATTACAATGCACTTTTACTGCTGATAGCTAATGGTAAGAATGTTCTTAATAGAAATTATTGGAATCGTTTGCATATCAATTTTAACTAGTTATAACACCAGGTCATTAAAAAGGAGGTTGATTTAAGGCATTTTATACGTAAACACGTACTTCCTTATCAGTTTAAAAGAGATCCCACTCCACCCTCCCTGCCAGTTCGTGATATCTTAGAATGCTATAGTTTTTTCATAGTGGTAAGGAATGGCTAGTAAGTACATTTATTTCCCAATCTACATTAGCCAGTCATTAACCATCTACTGAAACTGAATCCAGCTATCTAGATCTTCCTGCCAGGAATGCTCCCTATGGCACCCCAATTCCTTCCACTGTCACTACAAATGCCAAAGCCCCTCCTATTAATAGTAAATCCCTTTCATACTGACTCATTCTAACTCCAACTTGATGAAATAAGACACCAAGCAGAATTTTTTAAATCTGCAAATGGAATATTCCTAATTCTCAATGAACTGAAAAGTAGAGCACTTTCAGACTAAGTTGCAAAACATTTGAAGTCCAATCAATTTATAAAAATTTGTTTGTTCTACACTGGTTCAGTTAAACCATTTTTTGAAAGTTTGCATTGCCCATTGTGTACCTATAGACAAAGCTGTTTCTCATGTAAGTAACTGTGATATATAAACTTAGAGTAAGATTGCAAAACAATTTGGAAATTATTTTTCTTAGAAAGGAAATTTTCAAGCACACACAAAAGTACAAAGTAACAATGAGTTCTCCTGTACTTCCAGCTACAATTATCAATTAAAGGCTACTTTTGTTTTATTTCTGCCTCCTACTCATTCCTTTCCCTCAACATTATCTTCAAAAAGGAAGGAAGACACTATTCTAAGTACACTGAGAAAAACTCAAAGGTAGTCAAAAGTATCAGGCTAACAGATTAAGTCAAAAATGCAACAATATAACTGCGCAGGCACCAGACATAACTCTTTAAGATATGATAATAAATACCTCTAAGAAGTCAGTTTAAAACAAAGAAATAGCCATCATTAACAATTTTAATGAAGTCCACAAGATAGAATGGGTACAATTTAAAGTACACCTAAAAGAATAAATAGGAATATGTGGTGAAAAGGAACTTAAAACGTTTGCAATTAGCTTGCATTCACGTAGCATCTTAGCTTGAAATGAAAGACTATTTAAAATAATGTGCCATAAAATTGCAATTCAATCACTTGAAAAATCGCTGAATACTTATGCCTTAACTGGTCCTTCTTATCCCTAATTATAGGTGATAGCAATGTAGAAACAAACCAGACATTTTAACGTGACTTAAAATGTTTAAAATTAACCCCACTGTTCCTTGGAAAAATATATGAAAGCAAGTCTCAACTACCTGAATTGTACATCATTAAACCACAATGCATTCACTTTCCAGGGCCTTTAAAAAAAATAAGTTCATATATACCCTTAAACGCAACACTCTAGGTTACAGACAGAATTAGAAGACCGCCTCCTGCTTTTGCTTCTAACCAATGCGCAGAGAGAGAAGGTTGGCAGGAAAGTGCTGCGAGGACAGTAACAAACACCAGCAGCTCCGGAGCAGGCCCTGCTCGAGCCAGGAATGACGCACTTCGGTAACCCGACTCTTTCTCCCCTCCACCCCCCGCCCCCAGCAGCGGCGCTGACACCGCCAACAGCCCGGAGTAGGGAAAAAGACAACAGAAAAAAGGCAGAGCTTGGACCGCACCAGGTTTCATCAAGAAAACCTCGATCACTCCTCTTTCGACACTAACCACTAGGACTAAACAGGAAAAGAAGCTTCGTGCTTTAGCAAGTCCCATCATGGTGGTTTAAGAGTCACTAAATTAAGCTGATAATGAGTCCAATCCACAGAGACAAATACAGGGTGTGGCTGCTGTGAAATAAGGCGGTCCGTGGGAGAACAGGGGTACGGAATTTACACTCCAGTGTGAGGGGAAGATGGGGCTTGACGGGGGAGGGTGGCGAGGAGGCGGCCCGCGCATTTTAAGGAACCATTGCAAACCAACACAAGCTTCTCGTTTACTTAAACCTAACCCTGCAGATCAAAAGTTTCTAGTAGATCTAGCACGTAAACTATAAATAACCATTTCATCAAAGACCGTGTCCCTCTATTTCAAAACTATACCAAGAGAAAGGAGGGAGTGACGGGGTGGGCAACAATATAAAAAACATCCTAGGCCAGGGAGGAGAAAGTCTCGCACACCGAAGAAAACTACTAATGCAATAATTAAAAATTAAAGCCCAACACTGAAGCACGAAAAAAAAAAGGAAATCACACGATAACCCATTACTGTTGGGGATGAAAAATAAAATGTTACACACACAGAGGAAGAGCAGAAACTAAATGTCGAAAGTACAGCGGCTTATAAAAAACTAAAGGCAAAACAAGACATTCTCGCGACGGGAGGGGAAAAAAGGCCGAAATCAACAATACGTTTACGATTCTAGGCCAGAAGAAAATGGGAACGGGGCTCAAAGTTTTGCGGAACTACTTGATGCTGTTTCCCACACCTTCTCTCTCCCAGGGCCCATCCGACCCTATTACTCCTAAATTCGCCTTCCTCGGAGCTCCGGATACGTGAGAGAAGAAAAGAAAGTCGCCCTCAAGCAAGAATAAAAGTGTGGAGGGAAAAAGCAGAGGCTGCCTACCTGGGGCAAGGATCAGCTCAGTTCGTGCCGTGAGAAAGCCGTGCGGGTGGGGGTGGGAACGAAAAGCAGCACTAAAACTAAAACAAAAGTGGCGCCAAAACCCCCCAACAAACAGCCTTCCACTCCCGCCCTTCCCCCCTCCGCCCATGCCAGGCAGGCAGGGCCCCCTCCGGGGCAAAGGCTGCGCGCGGGGCCAGCGCCGCCAGACCCCAGCCTATTTAGAAATTGTTGCCCTAAGAAAACTGACCGAACTCGGGCCTCGGAAGGGATGAAGAGATCGATGCCAACCGCTTTCCCAAGCAGTTCCCCCACCACGCGCTGGAGATGGTGGGGCGGGGGAGAAGCAGAGGGGCCCGTCACATGAATGTTGTTCCCTCTCTAGGAAGGGAGGAAGAGAGGGAGGGAGGGGAGGGAAGGAAGGAGGGGAAGGGAGGTGGGAGGGGGCACGAGGGAGGGGTGTGAGCAGAGTAGATTTTCCCTCGCCTCCCTCGGTCCGAGGCCCAAATATACACAGCGAGCCTGCTCTTCTCCCCTCCCCCCTAGGCTGCCAGCACCACCATTTTGCTCTCCTCCTTCCCCTCGCCGCGATGCCGCGCTCTCCCCCACCCCGGCCCCAGCCTCCCCGGCCTGCCTCCCCCAGCCGGGCTCGCACTCCACCCCACCTCCAGTTCTGGCTCTCCTCGGCTTACGAGCCTGCCGGAGAAAAGAAACCTAAATCTAACGCTACACAGGGAAGCGGAGCCTCCATCTTGCGCCGCTCCGCGTTCTCCATTTTGGGCCACCCATGGGGGGTCCTCCGTAGAGGCCCCGAGGGAGAGTGGGGCGAGGGAAGGAAGAGCAAATCTTCAGCGGGGGTAGTCGAAAAGAAGAGTCCTGCGGTAGAAAGCGACTCTAGGAGTAGGAGGTAGGGAGGAAGGGGGGCTGGAAGTTCCTCCAAGTGTTGGGGCAGTGACTTGGGGGGAGAAAGGAGGCCTGGGGGCCGCGGGGGCGAGGACGCCGGGCGCGCCTGCACTTGGCCGCTCACTGCTGGGCGGCCCCGCGGGGGGCACAGGAAGCGCGGAGGGAGATTCGATGGCAGCAGGGGGCCCGGCCTCGCTCCCCTCCCAACTCTTCTCGGGCCCTATTTCTACCACGCACACCTCGCAGCGGGCCCCGCGCCCTCCGGGTGCCCCTCCAAACTTCTAGAAGCTTCGCCTCCGCCATTTTATAACTTACCTCCCCCCTCAGCGTACACGGAGGCAGCAACGAGACTGTTCGCCTCCCCCACTCCTTCCTTCTTTCTCAGGCCGGGGGCTTCTTCACCCCTGGGCTGGTACAAGATTTTTTTCCCCCTTCCTCTTCTTTACACCCTCGAATTCTACTCAGGGACGGAAGCTCCCGCGGTTCTAGAGCGGTGGGGGGTTTTGAAAGTGGCGGTCGGATCCGGCGGGGTTTTTTTCTTTTTTTTTTTTTTTCTTTTTTTCTCTCTCTCTCTCTTTTGGTGGCGCTTCGGGATTGTTTGGGGTGTTC
>NW_004524827.1:606192-609186 GCF_000260255.1 Octodon degus | reverse complement strand
TGGGGGGTTTTGAAAGTGGCGGTCGGATCCGGCGGGTTGTTTTGGGTTTTTTTTTTTTCTCTCTTTTTTTTTTTTTTTTTTTTTTGGTGGCGCTTCGGGATTGTTTGGGGTGTTCGCTCTTCAGCGACTTGGAGGCGAATGGAACGCGCAGGCGCCATCTGTCGGCCACGAACCCGCGGCCGGCTCCCGTTGGGAGGGGGCGTCATCTAGCGGCCGCCAGGCGGTACTGCAGCGCCAAGCTCTGCGCCCTCCCACCCCGCGTCCTGCTCCCCGCCAACGACCAATCGTGGCCGCCCGACTCCCGGGTTTGGCGTCTCCGACGCCTGGTGTAGAGAGGCGCCCGCAGGGGCGCGCCGCCGAGTGGGGTAAACAAGGTGCCGTGCCCGCGATTGACTTACTCAGTGGTTTGGACGCGCTTCCGCCGCGGACTCCATGGGGCCAGGGTTCCTGTTTTTATTAGGGGAGCAGAGAAAGGTGTGGAAGGGAGGGCAGTAGGAATGTCCGGTGCAGCCCCGGCCGTGGGAATGGGCAGGCTGGGCTCGCGCGCTGACTTGCTCCTCCGCCCTCGCGCAACCCCACGGTGCTGCCCAGTGGGGCATCACCCTTCTAAGTCCCCTCCTCCGACACGCCCCGGCGATGGGCCTGGAGCCGCGCGCCCGACCCTCGCCTCACTCCGGTAGGACCCATTCCGGCCGCAGCGTCCAACTTGCACAACTCTCCCCATGCCCCTGAGCGACTGACCGGGGTTGGCACTTGGGGTCGCTTTTGGTTGGTGTTTTTGTTTGTTTTGTTTTTCCTTCTTCGATTTGAGGATAAGGAACCCGATTCTTTACCAGAAAGACTTAGCACTGGAAAAAAAATACATTTCTTCCTTCGCAATCCACGCACTGTTCTTGTACCGAAAAAGACAGTCCCATCTCAAGGTCTAGCCGACTTAGGGAACTGGGCCACTTGGCTGGGCTAGGCGCAGCACCGATTGATTCTCCCCCACCCGTCCACACACACCACTCCTGCGCACACACACACACACACACACACCCCGGCTCTGGAGGCGGAAGAGGCGAGCAGAGTGGAGGGAAACGGCAAAGGGCAGGGGCGGGCTGGGACCTGGCCGGGTTTCCGCCCCTCCCCCTGGCACGCACTGCCTTCCTGGAAATGGGGGGCGGGAGGCGCCCCGGCGCTGGGAATTCAGCTTCCTTTTAACCAGCCCCCTCCCCACGGTGTTTAAAGTAGCAAAGCACCCCTTCCGCTCCTACGACCCCAGAAACTAAAGTCCATCACCTTTCTTGTGTGTGTTTGGTTCGAGTCCAGCATACCGGACCTTTGACTGCTGAGAACTTTGTACGCAGGGGAGGAAAAGCCCAGGGACGGCCTGACCCTTGGAAGCGCCACTCTTCCTAGGACAGGAAGAAGTGACCTATTAAGTGTCTCCGTGACTGTTCCAGAAGTTCTGGGCGCATAGAATGTGGTTTAAAACTCTTTTGTTTCCGTTTCTTTGATATGTTGGCTGAAATATTTCTTTCATATTAATTTGTTTCTCTGAGAAAAAAGTAAATAAAACGTATTTAATAACAAGACAAAGGAAAAACAGTATGAGCTCCATGTAAATTGCGATTTCACCTGATTACGATACTCAAGCATTCCTAATATAGAGATTATTTCACTCTTTAAATTACATTTCAGGGGGCTGGGAAGATGGCTCAGCAGACTATGTGCTTCCCTGGCAAGCGCAAGGGCCTGAGTTCAATCCCCAGTTCCACCAAAAAAAAAAAAAAAAAATTACATTTCTTCTGCGTCTTTTTTACTCTCATTCTCTGTGCTTATTGATTTTTTTCCTGCAACTTTAAGAGAATTATGGTGTATTTAATCAACTAAACAGTAAAAGTTAAACAGAAACATGTAAATATCAATAACAAGAAATAAAGTCAGACATTTTTACTTATCGCTAAAGCTTTGGGGAGGGGAATACTATTCAAAATAAATTTTCATTTCTTTTATAGACCATCTTTGGTAGACTGTTGTACAGTTTTTAATAGATTCAAGTTACAGCATGATGCAGCTAGAACATTAATCGGGGAGTAGTGGAAATTTTACAAAGTTATATATGAGTTAATGCAAAATTCCAATCGAAGTAATAGAAAAATTGGAATGTGTACCAAATCATTTTACATTAATTTACTTCAGTAGTGGCAGTTTATTATCAACTGATATTAAATGTTTTCCTGTTGTATTTTTTGCTGGTTTAGGATTAGCTGAGAACTACCAATTTTCTGCTCCAGACCACTTCATTTATACTACATGGTACAGTTTTTCATTAGTTTTGCAAATTTATGGTGTTAGGTAATTATATAACAGCTGAAACTTTGAACAAAATTGAAAAGTTCCTCTTTAGTAAACTTCATTTCCTATTGTGAAAAATACAGCTGAAGATTACTACTTGTAACTGGCATAACACCTGAAATTAATTACATAGCAAATTTGTAATGAAATTTAAGAATGTTACACAGTAGCCCCTTTTCTTCTTGCTACAGCACATTCAAAACAATTTATTGAAGCACTATGAGGTGGTGTACAACTGTAAGCCCAGTAGCTCTCCAAGCTGAAGCAGAATAGCAAATTTGAAGCCAGCCAGATCAATTTAAGGAAACTGCTTAACACTGAAAAATGGCTGGCTCTGTAGCAAAGTGGTAGAGCCCTTAGGTAGCATGCTTAAGGCCCCGGGTTCAACCCTGAGGACTGATACACACATGCATACATATATAGTCTTTACTTGGTATTTGACTGCTTTAATTCTGTAGTTTAGCAATGAAGCAGTTTTGTCCCAGTATTCATTTGTTAGTGGACACACAAACTGAAACTTTCCATTTCCATTGCCTTTCCCCCCACCCCCCCAAACTGGGGATTGAACTCAGGCCTTTGAACTTGTTAGGAAAGCACTTATTCTACTGAGCCATCTCCCCAGCCCTCCACCCTTTCCAGCCAAAACCATTGTTT
>NW_004524827.1:578723-606092 GCF_000260255.1 Octodon degus | reverse complement strand
CACACACACACACACACACCCCGGCTCTGGAGGCGGAAGAGGCGAGCAGAGTGGAGGGAAACGGCAAAGGGCAGGGGCGGGCTGGGACCTGGCCGGGTTTCCGCCCCTCCCCCTGGCACGCACTGCCTTCCTGGAAATGGGGGGCGGGAGGCGCCCCGGCGCTGGGAATTCAGCTTCCTTTTAACCAGCCCCCTCCCCACGGTGTTTAAAGTAGCAAAGCACCCCTTCCGCTCCTACGACCCCAGAAACTAAAGTCCATCACCTTTCTTGTGTGTGTTTGGTTCGAGTCCAGCATACCGGACCTTTGACTGCTGAGAACTTTGTACGCAGGGGAGGAAAAGCCCAGGGACGGCCTGACCCTTGGAAGCGCCACTCTTCCTAGGACAGGAAGAAGTGACCTATTAAGTGTCTCCGTGACTGTTCCAGAAGTTCTGGGCGCATAGAATGTGGTTTAAAACTCTTTTGTTTCCGTTTCTTTGATATGTTGGCTGAAATATTTCTTTCATATTAATTTGTTTCTCTGAGAAAAAAGTAAATAAAACGTATTTAATAACAAGACAAAGGAAAAACAGTATGAGCTCCATGTAAATTGCGATTTCACCTGATTACGATACTCAAGCATTCCTAATATAGAGATTATTTCACTCTTTAAATTACATTTCAGGGGGCTGGGAAGATGGCTCAGCAGACTATGTGCTTCCCTGGCAAGCGCAAGGGCCTGAGTTCAATCCCCAGTTCCACCAAAAAAAAAAAAAAAAAATTACATTTCTTCTGCGTCTTTTTTACTCTCATTCTCTGTGCTTATTGATTTTTTTCCTGCAACTTTAAGAGAATTATGGTGTATTTAATCAACTAAACAGTAAAAGTTAAACAGAAACATGTAAATATCAATAACAAGAAATAAAGTCAGACATTTTTACTTATCGCTAAAGCTTTGGGGAGGGGAATACTATTCAAAATAAATTTTCATTTCTTTTATAGACCATCTTTGGTAGACTGTTGTACAGTTTTTAATAGATTCAAGTTACAGCATGATGCAGCTAGAACATTAATCGGGGAGTAGTGGAAATTTTACAAAGTTATATATGAGTTAATGCAAAATTCCAATCGAAGTAATAGAAAAATTGGAATGTGTACCAAATCATTTTACATTAATTTACTTCAGTAGTGGCAGTTTATTATCAACTGATATTAAATGTTTTCCTGTTGTATTTTTTGCTGGTTTAGGATTAGCTGAGAACTACCAATTTTCTGCTCCAGACCACTTCATTTATACTACATGGTACAGTTTTTCATTAGTTTTGCAAATTTATGGTGTTAGGTAATTATATAACAGCTGAAACTTTGAACAAAATTGAAAAGTTCCTCTTTAGTAAACTTCATTTCCTATTGTGAAAAATACAGCTGAAGATTACTACTTGTAACTGGCATAACACCTGAAATTAATTACATAGCAAATTTGTAATGAAATTTAAGAATGTTACACAGTAGCCCCTTTTCTTCTTGCTACAGCACATTCAAAACAATTTATTGAAGCACTATGAGGTGGTGTACAACTGTAAGCCCAGTAGCTCTCCAAGCTGAAGCAGAATAGCAAATTTGAAGCCAGCCAGATCAATTTAAGGAAACTGCTTAACACTGAAAAATGGCTGGCTCTGTAGCAAAGTGGTAGAGCCCTTAGGTAGCATGCTTAAGGCCCCGGGTTCAACCCTGAGGACTGATACACACATGCATACATATATAGTCTTTACTTGGTATTTGACTGCTTTAATTCTGTAGTTTAGCAATGAAGCAGTTTTGTCCCAGTATTCATTTGTTAGTGGACACACAAACTGAAACTTTCCATTTCCATTGCCTTTCCCCCCACCCCCCCAAACTGGGGATTGAACTCAGGCCTTTGAACTTGTTAGGAAAGCACTTATTCTACTGAGCCATCTCCCCAGCCCTCCACCCTTTCCAGCCAAAACCATTGTTTAGTATTCACTGCACCTCCTAGAAGACACTGAGGTATCACTGTGTGTGATGCATGTGTGCATGTAGCCTTCAGTTTGTTCAGCTCACAGTGTTACATGCCTTGCTCCTATCCTAAGAAGTGGAGTTTACTTCATAGGAACAAAAGAACTCACCCTTCAAATCTAAGGGCAAATTAAAACAAAAATACCATTAAATGAAACACTTTACTAGTGTAAAATCTTAATTATTTGTAAAATCAACTTGATGAGATAATATTGAAATGGCAGGTTTTTGGTTTTTGGTTTTCTTTTGTCTTTTTGAGGCAGAGTCTCACTCCGCAGTTCAGGCTGATCTTGAACTCACTTTGTAGCCCAGGCTACGATCTCACAGTGATCTCCAGCTTCAGCCTCCCAAGTACTGTGATTACAGCTGTACACCATCACACCGAGTTCCACTGGCAGTTGTTGTGTTGTATTTTCTTTTGTTTGCAGTACTAGGGATCAAACTTGCAACCTTGCGCTTGCCAGGCAGGTGTTTATGCCACTGAGGTATCTCCCCAGCCCATTGGCAGATGTTTTGAGTGCCTAATAGAAATACTGGAATAGAAAAGTTGAAATGGTTAAAACAAGAACATTTGAAACTGCAAAGGACAATATCCTACTTGATGCAAAAATATTCTGGTTACTAGGAATTTGCAGTCTGTTGTATAGCAGAGGTAATCCAGGTTTAGCTACTCTGTATAAAACGCCCATAATTCTCTTTATTCTGATACAGAACAAATGGACCAAACTTTTTGTTTCTTGAGATATGGCCTCCTTGTGCAGTTCAGGCTGGCCTTGAGCTCACTTTGTAGCCCAGGCTGATCTCGAACTTCTTTCCTCAGCCTCCCAAGTGCTGAGATTGTAGGCATGCTTCACCACACCAACCACAAACTTCTGATTATAAATTAGGTTTTCCAGGTACAGTAGTCTCCTACTCTGGACAGCATGCATATAATACTATATTTTCTAATGCCATTCTAAACATGAAGCAAAGCCTGGAATATAGCTCAGTGGCAGAGCACCTGCCTGGCAAGCACAAGGTTGTGAGTTCAATTCCTGGTACCAAATAAATAAATAAACATGAAGAAAAACATGGATAAGCTCAGTGGAATAAGTGCTTCCCTGGCAAGCACAAGGGTCTGAGTTCAATCTCTGGTTCCCCCCCCCCAAAAAAAATTATAAATTTGAGTCTATAAAAGTTTTCTTAAGTTATATTCTAAGCATTGTGGCACATGCGTGTAATCCCAGCACTCAGGAGGCCGAGGCAGGAGGATGGCCATGAGTTCAAGGCCACCCTAGGCTACATAAGCAAGTTCAAGGCTAGCCTGCACTACCCAGTACACCCCTGTCTCAAAAAAATTATAGGGCCCAGGGAGCTAGTTTATAGGGCCAGGGAGATAGATCAGTAGAGTAAGCTCTTGTCTAGCAAGCGCAAGGTCCTGAATTCAATCCCCAGTACCGCAAAAAAACAAAAAAAAAAATTAAAAAATATTATAAAGTCAACATATAAGCTGTATGCTCTAAGAAATATTTGCTGCATGAATGAAAATTCCCATGCTAATTTCATGCTGATTTTCATGTTAATTTCCATAAAATATGAAAAACTGACAAGTCAATAAGATAAATTTTAAATTCCAGTAAAAAAACTGGACAATAGTTAGCTTATTGGAGAAGCACTGCAGGTGGCTGATACACAAAATTGACAGGGCATAGAGTCACACACCTTTAACCCCAGCACTTGGAGACAGCAGGATGACAAGTTCATGTCCAGCCTCAGTAACTTTACCAGACCCTGTCTCAACAACCAAAGTGGGAAAGAAAAAAGCACGAGTCATGTAGCTGTGTGTAAAGGCCCTGAGTTCAATCCCCAGTACTGTGAAAAATTTGAATATATATATAGCGCAACTTCACTTGCCACTAAGAAAATAAGCATGGCGTCTGCAACTCCCCAGTGTGAAAAAAGCTTATCTCAAAAGAGTTATACAGGGACTGGGGAGATGGCTCAGTAGAGTAAGCACTTCCCTAGCAAGCACAAGGGTCTGAGTTCAATCCCCGGTTCTGCCAAAAAACTAAAAATTATACATTCAATCCTATTATACTGTAATATTCTCAAGCTGCCAAATTGTAGTGAGGGAGAATAGATCAGTAGTTGACAAAAAATTAGAGAAGACTGTTAGGGGGTAACATGAAGGAGTTTGTGCTGACTGAACAAGTAATAAAATTTCATAGACCTGCACATACACAGTGCTAATGGTTTATATCTAGATACTCCTGAGAGCCTGGTGCCTTCTGAGGCAAGGCTTCTAGAAGGTGATTGGGTGATGCAGGCTTACAGCAGGTTTGCTGTCAGGATCTGGAGTCTGTTCAGAAAGCAGGGCGCTGGGACACAGCCTGGAAGGGGCGCTCTTCGTCCCCAGCTCCTCCTCTCTGGCTCACTGCTTCCTGGATGCTATGAGGTAAGCAGCTTTCCTCTGCCCAGGCCCTTCTACCATGTAATTTCACCTTGGAGGCAGCCAACTATGGACAAAGCTGTATAAGCTGTGAGCCAAAATAAACCTCTCCTCCTCTAAATTGTAGGTGTCAGATGCTGTGTCTCAGAGATGAGAAAAACGACTCAGATACATGCTTAAAAATTGGTGACATTCAAATAAGAGCTGTGGATGAGTTGATAGTATTGTGTCAGTGTTATTTTCCTGGGTGTGACAGTGTGCTGTGGGGATAGTATTGTGTCAGTGTTATTTTCCTGGGTGTGACAATGTGCTGTGAGGATAGTTATTGAGCAGTACATAAAGGGCACATAGAAATTCTCTGTACTGTATTTTCACCTGCCTGTGAGTCCTGAACTATTTCAAGATAAAAAGTTGTGATAAAATTCATCAGGGCATAGGAGTATGTCTACTTAAGAATCTGAGGCAGGAGAATGGCTTTGAGCCCAGGAGTTCCAGACCAGTCTAGGCACAGAGCCAGACCTTGTCTCAAAAATAATAGTAATAATATTGCTAATAAAAGAAAAAATCTCAATCTGGGCATGGTGACACACACCTGTACCCTCAGCACTCAACAGCTAGGCCAGCCTAGGCTACATAGAGTTTCAAGGTCAGTAATGAGCTGCATAGCAAGACCCTATCTCAACAACAACAAAAAAATCTTCCCCCCACCAAAAAAAAAAATCTTAAGGCATGGTGGTACATACCTATAATCCCAGCACTCAATAGGCTGAGATGGGATCCTGGCAAGTTTGAGGCCAGCCTGGGCTACAAAGTAAGCTCAAGACCAGCTTGAACTGCATAGTGATACCCTGTGTCAAAAAGACAAAAAAATGGAATAACCCAGCCTGATCAACATAGACCTTATCTCAAAAAAATAAAGAATTTCTAGTTTAAAAGTCAACTTTTTTTTTTTTCCCAAGGGTAGTGGCTCACACCTGTAATCCCAGCCTTTGGGAGGTTGAGATAGAAGGATCAGCTTTGAGTTCGAGACCAATCTGAGGGCTACAGTAGTGAACACCAAGACCAACCCAAACTGTATAGGGAGACCTTGTCTCAAAAGAAAAAGAAAAAATCTGTATCATCACTCTTTCTTTAATAAACTTTACTTATTTATGTGTGTGTGTGTGGCCAGCTCAGCCCACCAGGGGGCGGGGCTGGCTGGCATGTGGTGCTGGGGGATTGAACCACAGTCCCTGTGCTTTGCTGAGCTTGTTCCAAGTAGGTGCTTTAGACCACTGAGCCATCTCACCAGCCCCTGTATCATCACTCTTGTAGGAACTTATATGAGTAAAGCCTAAGGGCCAGGGAGATGGCTAAGTGGAATAAGTGCTTCCCCGGCAAGCGCAAGGGCCTGAGTTCAATCCCCGGTTCCGGAAAAAAAAAAAAAAAGAGTAAAGCCTAATATCGTAGTACTCTGGAGTAGACCTTGGGTCTGTGGCATCAACAGGAAATAGCCATAGCAATAAGACTTGTCTAAAACAAATAACTGTCACCTTTTAAGACATCTTAACACATTACTGAATTTGTTGCATTTTTTTCTTTGAATTATATTACATGTTATTTATGAATTAATGTGACTGAAGGTATATCTACACAGTAAAGAATCAGTAACCTACATTCAACACCTTCCACTTTTCATCTGAGCTACAATAAAAGCTGCATGTCCAGTTGTTCTTGTCCAGTCCAGTGCTGATTAGATTACTGCCATGCTTTTATGCTTACTTGTTCCTTTATTTACTCTCACTCTAAGTCACTTGTTTACATCCTTTTTTTTACTGGCTCAGCTGGCCCACAATAATATACTTCTAACAGTTACGGGCATACGAATCAGAGGGGAATCTTGCTAAAATGCAAAATTTTATTTAGTAAGTCTGGGGCTAGGACGGGATCTGAGACTGAATTTCCAACAAACTTCCAGGACACACCTATGCTGCTGGTCTAAATTCCACAGTTGGGGCTGAGGATGTAGTGTAGCAGCACAGCTCTTGCCTGGCAAGCAAGAGGCCCTCAGTTTGAGTCTCAGTACCAACGAAGAAAAATAGTAAAGACAAAAACAGAACAAATAAATAAACAAATTCCGCACTTGGAGTAGTGAGGACCTGGAGAACAAAGTATAAACTGTTCAGAGGATATTTCACTTCCATCAACACTTTTAGCCAAATCTCAACACATAACTGTGGACTCTGAGGGAATAATATCTATGTACTTCACTGTCAGTTTCTCTTGTGCTTAGCATAGAGCCTGAAACAGGATAGGTGCTCAGAAAGTATTGGTTCAGAGACTCAGATGCCATGCACTGTCCACCCCCAACCCCTAGTGCTAGGGAATCAAATCCAGGACTACTGACCTTTACTCAATCTAAGAAAACTAAATAACTTGGTGTTGCTGGGACATGGTGCCACACACCTGTAAGGCAGGAGGATCACTGAGAGTTCCAGACCAGCCAGGGCTACACAGTAAGCTCAAGGCCAGCTTAAACTGCTCAAGGAGAACCTGTCTCATTTTTTTTCCTGTTTTGAATTTCTTATAACTTCTCTGTTGTTTTGTTCTTTAGACGAATCTACATGTTTATATCTGTTAATGTGAACAACTAATTTGAAGATAGCATCATGTAATACAGCAAACATTGTTGAATTCTTTTTTTTTTTTTTTTTGGCAGAACTGGGGATTGAACTCAGGCCCTTGTGCTTGCCAGGGAAGCACTTATTCTACTGAGCCATCTCCCCGCCCCCCCCTTTGTTGAATTCTTATTACTTTGTTTAGTGAAAACTTGTCTTGTTGGTGATGATTTTTATTCATATCTCTATTCCTATTCTTTAAAATAAAATAAAGACAAACAAAAAAGTAAATGAATAGCTTGGTGTTTTTTATGTATTTTCCCACCTTTGACTTATACTCATTTTCTCTGTTTCCCCATGGTTTCCCCTATTCATTCCTGTTCTCCCCATCCTTAAATGCTCAGTTTCAATGAGTGTCTCCATAAAGCCTTCCTGCTGTCCTTAATGTGGATAAATACTCTCTTATCTTTTGTTTATTTTTGTTATATTTCATTTTGGTTTGGGTTTTTGGTTTGGTTTGGGTTTTTTGAGACAGTGTCGCTGTATAGTTCAGGCTGGCTTAAAATACAAGATCCTCCTTTCTCAGCCTTCTGAGTGGTAGAATTACAGGCCTGTGTATGATGCCTGGCTCTCTGTCTCTCTCTGTCTCTGTCTCTCTGTCTCTCTGTCTCTGTCTCTGTCTCTCTCTCTCTCTCTCTCTCTCTCTCTCTCTCTCTCTCTCTCTCCTCTCTTTTTCTCACTCTCTCAGTACTGGGGATTGCCTGTATACTGAGCTGTATTCTCCAGACCCCACTTTTAAAATTTTGAGACACAGTCTTGCAAAGTCCCTAAATAGCCTCGCCTAGGCTCAAACTTGCAATCTCCCTGCCTGGGCCTCCCAGAGTACTGGGATTCCAGGATTGTGTGACCATACCCAGCTTCATGTCACTTTTAAGTTTTCTGTCTAAAGTTTTTTTTTCTGTATTTATTTAGGACAGGGTCTACAGGATGTCACTATGTAGATCGGACTCATAGTGATCCTGTTTTCAGCTTCCCATGTGCTGGGATTACAGGCACACGCCACCACGCCCAGTCTCAATTGTCATCTCAGCGCGCACCAAGGGCAGGGCCAGCATAGCTGGTTGGGGTTCAATCCCTGGCCACTGCACACTGCCTAAGCAGGCACATTAGTCCACTGAGCTGTCAGGCCAGCCCTTCCCCTAAAGGTTTTGAATGCCTTACAAATAACTACAATAGTAATTGTGTGGGGCCAGGGAGATGGCTCAATGGAATAAGTGCTTCCCTGGCAAGTGCAAGGGCCTGAGTTCAATCCCCGGTTCTGCAAAAAAAAAAAAAATAATAATGATAATAATAATTGTGTTTTGGTTATAACCACTATACACAAATTTTAGAACATGTTGGAAAATCAATGAGTATATATCAAGTTGAAATGAGAGACGAAATAATTGTCTTTTTTTGTATTTTTAGTACAGGGTCTACAAGGGCTCACTACGTAGACCCGACTCATAGTGATCCCTCTGTTTTCAGCCCCCCAAGTGCTGCGATTACAGGCTATAGGCACGCGCCACCACGCCCAGTCTCAATTGCCGTGGTGCACTCCATGGGTGGGGCCGGCAGGGCACACCAGGGATCAAACTCAGATCCCTGCGCTCTGCCTAAATAGGCGCTTTAGTCTGCTGAGCTATCAGGCCGGCTAAGAAATAATTACCTACATCAGCGCTATTAGAAGTTTGTTGCAATGATGGCAATGTGTATAACCTATAATCAGGTATGGCAACCACACATAACTATTCAGCACTTCAAATGTAGCTGTGAAACTGAGGTGTGAATTTAGTTTTTGAAATATGGCCTGACTATTAATTCAGGCTGACCTCGAACTCACTATGTAGCCCAGGCTGGCCTCAAACTTGTGGCAATCCTGTCTCAGCCCTCTGAGTGCTAATGATTATAGGTATGTACCACCCATTAATTAATTTTATTTCATTTAATTAATTAAAATAAGTGTAGGGCCAGCCAAATAGTTCAGCAGATTAAAGCACCTGCTTAGGCAGATGCAGTGGCTGGGTTTGATCCCCGGCATGCCTTCCCGGCTCCACTCCTGGGCACGCTGAGATGGTGGTTGAGATTGGGGGTGGTGGGGCGTGCCTGTAACCCCAGCTCTTTGGGAGGCTGAACAGAGGTGGATCACTGCAAGTTCAATCTACATAGTGAGACCCTGTAGATCCTGTAGGCCCTTACAGAAAAATACAAAAAATAAAACCAATGTAAGGCCAAGGATATAGCATTCAGTGGCTTAAGCACCTGCCTGCTAAGTGCAAAATCCCGATCCCCAGTACAGCCAAAAAAAAAAAATCTAAACTGTGGCATATTCCTATAATCCCAGCACTTGAGAGACTGAGGCAGGAGCATCATGAGTTCAGAGACAGCCTGAGCTATATAGGGAGACACTGTTTCAAACAATAACCCAAAAAAACCCATTATGTGCAAATATCCACATATGGCTAGTGGCTACCATATGGGGCAATGACTAGATAATTCTGACTACAATTGTTCTTTGCTTAACAATATTTACTAAATGCCCCCTATTGACCAGACATACTGTTCTCTAGGCCAGGGGCTGGTGAGATAAAATGACTAACACGTGGGTCTTTGACCTCAGGAGGCTTGCAACTTATTAAGAGGATAGTCACAATCAAATCTAATCAAGTGTTATAGATGTTATCACAGTTTGACAAAGGATGTCTTGGGTGTGGGGGCTCTGACCTGTAATTCCAGCACTGGGAGATTGCTGCAAGTTTGAGGCCAACCTAGACTACTTAGTGAGTTTGAGAGGACTGCCTGACACCCTGTATCAAAAAAACCTTAACAAACGCAAAAGAAAAACAGTTTGAAAATGAGTGTATGCTCAAAGCAGAAGTAGGCGGGAATCCTAAAAGGAAGGTAAGAGTCAAAAGACTAATAGCCATTAAAAAAACGGAGGATAAAGTGCATTGCCTAGGGAGGAATATGAACAAAAGTATGGAAAGCCAAAATAGCCCAACTTCTTCTTTAACTATTAGTATTAACATTGAGAGTCCATGTCCTAAACTCTCTGCCCTATGGATGATAATTACAATCTTAGTATTGCTCAGGTTATTTGTTATAAGTCCTATGTCTACAGAATGTTAGCAGATAAAGTTTTACAAGGGAAATGTAAAGCAAAAATGACAGTAAAAACAAATGTCGTTAGTATACTAGTCCTGAATAAAGAAACATAAGAAGCTTTTGTCAAAAAGTACATGTTCAAAAAAAAAAGTACATGTTCAAATTCTTCTGATAAATCTAGTTGCAAGCATCAAAACTGTGGATGACAAAAAGCCTTAGAATTCTGGGCATGGTATCACAATGCCAGTAATGCCAGCACTCAGCAGGCTGAGGCAGGATGGTCACCATGAGTTCAAGGCCAACCTGTACTACATAGTGAGACCTTGCCTTAAAAAAGAGAGAGAGCTTAGAATACCTACTGTATGGTTAAAAGATTGAGGACCATTTTTAGCAGCTAACAAAACAATCTAGTTACTTCTATCATATGTAGAACTTTCAGTGAACGTGATGAGTGGTATTATTATACCATGACCTTCAGCCTCTCCATACTATATTTGCTCAAAGATGATAGTCATAAAGCAATCAGGAACATAACCCAGAAAAAGTCTATTATTACAAAAAAAAATTTAGTTTGGAGGACACCTATGTAAGTTGTTTACTTAAACTTTGTTTATTTGGCTTTGTTTTGTTTGCTTTTGTTTTGAGACAGGGTCTCACTAGGTAGTTCAGGTTGGCCTTGAACTCACCTTCATCCTGCCGCCTCAGTCTCCCAAGTGCTGAAATCACAGGTGTGTGGCACCACACCCAGCCAAACTTTGTATTTTAGAAGGCTTGTATGGAACATAAATCCATTCAACATACAAAGAAGTCAACAATGTTCAGTATCATAGCTGCATAAAAGTTTTTTGTATATTGCCCTAGCTTTTACTTTTTTTTCCTAGCAGTACTTATGACTGAACCCAAGGCCTTCAGGCTGAGCTACATCCCCATTCCTTATCTATTTTTAAATTTGAGGTAGGGCCTTGCTAAAATGCCAAATTGCCTGAACTGGGCTCCAATTTCTGATCCTTCTGCCTCAGTCTCCCAAAATGCTGGGATTACAATCCTGTGTCTCCACATATAGCTTAATTTTCCCTTGTGAGAGGAAATTTAGAATCCTTTTACTACATCTCCTCCCACAAGGAAAAATTAAGCCATATGTGACAGTGCCAAGAGGATAACTCAGTAGCATAAGCAAGCACAAGGTCCTAGGTCAGATGCCTGGTACCAAAAAAAAAAAAAAAGAAAGAAAAAAGAAAAGAAAAGTAAAAGCAAAAGAAAAAGAAAAAGAAAAAAAAACCTCTTAACGTTTACATAGAATAGGGGGCCAGGGAGATGGCTCAGTAGAATAAGTGCTTCCCTGGCAAGTGCAAGGGTCTGAGTTCAATCCCTGGTTCAACAACAAAAAAAAAATTTACATAGAATAACTGCACTGACAACAGTTAAAGGATAGCATCAGACCTACAAGTTTAGGGAACAGAGTTAATGACCACTAATTAACTTATTACCCAATATACTGGCCTATCTCATTTAAACGATAACAAATGCTTGTTTAGTCAAATTTCTTTCACCACCTAATGCTGCCACTGGAATGGATCAAATTTTAAATGGCAGGACATCTGGGCATGGTGGTGCCTGTCTGTAATCCCAGGACTGAGGAACGTGAGGCAGGAGAATCACAGAAAGTTTAAGGATAGCATGAGATACATAGTGAGTTCAAGGCCCACCTGAACTACATAGTGAGACTAAAAAAAAAGTAGCAGGACTAAGTTGTATGGAATACAAAGAACAGAGATACCATAAAGGTTTGTTTGTTTCTGTGTTTGTTTTTGCAGCACCACGGATTGAATTTAGGATCCTGTGCTTGCCAGGCAAGCAATTATTCTACTGAGCTATCTCCCTGGCCCTAGAGATGCCATAAAGTTGTTTTTGGCTTGGTTTTTTTTGTTTGTTTTTTGTTTTTTGTTTTTGGCAGAACCAGGGATTAAACTCAGGCCCTTTCGCTTGCCAGGGAAGCTTATTCCACTGAGCCATCTCCCCATAAATTTTGATCATCTTATTTGTTTAAAGTCTAGATGTAATGCATATTGATAAAAGAGGGCACTTACTGGTCACCTTGTATGCATTAAACTTACATATCTATATAAAATTTGCACATTTTTTTTTGGTGGAACCAGGGATTAAACTCAGGCCCTTGCACTTGCCAGGGAAGCAATTATTCCACTGAGCCATCTCCCCGGCCCAAAATTTGCACATTTTGACAAAGCTCAAACATATATAGAGCATTTATTCCTCAGTTGTATATACATCTACATCTGTAGTCTCTATACACACGGTGTGCAATATAAAAATGTAAGAATAATAGTTGTTTAGCCAGAGTCACAAACTGATCATTTAAAGGACTGTACAACAAGCCAATAATCGTAGTTTAACATTCATAGCTATAAATAGACTAGTCAGAATTTTCCCTACGGGGTACCAATTAGTGCTTATTATTTTTATGTAAATCATAACAAATTTTTCAGAATACTCTAGTTACTGTTAACACTGTAGAGTTAAACCAAGAAGTCAGAAGTGGGAAAGACAAGAGTTGTTGGTTGTCAGGTAGAATCTTTATTTTCCATTCTTGTTATAAAATAAATCAACTTTGAGGCTATGTCTATTTATTCCCTCTAATTTATATTGCAGCCATGCTGAATTAGAGAAATATCAACTATTTCTAATTTCTGCTTTATTTTTTTTAATCTTCTGCTTTAGAATGGCCTGGATTTTGTAAAATTCATCCTAAGGATGAAGTTTTGGGGATATACATTTAATTACCCATAATCTCTTTTTTTTTCTTTTTGAGACAGGGTATCACTGTGCAGTTCAGGCTGGACTTGAACTCACGTTGTAGCTCAGGCTGGTCTGGAATGCACAACTGATCCTCTTGCCTCAGCCTCCTGAGTACTGGGATTATAGGCATGTACCACCACGCCCAGTTTACCCATAATCTTATTTTTTATTATTTTTAAATTTATTTTTGTATTTTAGGACAGGATCCACAGGGTCTCACTATGTAGATCAGACTCATAGTGGGGCCGGGGAGATGGCTCAGTAGAATAAGTGCTTCCCTGGCAAGCACAAGGGCCTGAGTTCAATCCCTGGTTCCACAAAAAAAAAAAAAAATATCATCTCCCTTTCTTAAAAAAAAGACTCATAGTGATCCTCCTGTTTTCAGCTTCCCAAGTGCTGGGATTACAGGCGTGCACCACCACACCCAGTCTCAATTGCTGTCTCAGTGCACCCCGGGGGCGGGGCTAGCACGGGCACACTGGGGATTGAACCCAGCTGCTTTGCTCTGCCTCAGCAAATGCTTTGGTCGGCTGAGCTATCTGGCAGGCCCTTCACTCATAATCTTAAATGATGCACAAAGATCTTTTAAAATCTCCCTTGTTGAATCAGGTGTGGTAGCACACACCTATAATCCTAGCACCGGGGAGTCTGAGTTAGGGAGACTGTCATGAGATTGAGGCCATAGCAATAGCCTATCTCAAAAATCTAAATAATAAAATAATAATTTAAAAAATCTCCCCTGTATACTTTTTTTTTGTCTTTTTGAGACAGGGTCTCACTGTATAGTTTCAGGCTGGCCTTGACCTCACTTTGTAGCCTAGGCTGATCTTGAACTCACAACAGTTCTCCTGCCCCAATGCTGGGATTACAGACATGTGCCAGTCACCATGTCTTGCTGCCTTGTATACTTTTTTTCCCCATGTATTTGGCACAGAGTCTCACTACACAGCTTGGACTTGTAGTGATCCTCCTAGCTCAGCTTCCCCAGCACTGGGATTACAGGCATGTGCCACCACACCTGGTCTTGGTGGCCAGCTCAGCACACCTGGGGGTGCCAAGATTGAACCCAGGTCCCCTGTGCTTGCCAAGCAGGTGCTTAGGCCACTGAGCTATCTTGCCTGCCCAGGATAGAACTTGGGACCTTACACTTGGCAGGCAGGTGCTTATGCCACTGAGCTATCTCCCCCGCCCCCTTCCTTGTATACTGTGGTACTGGGGATTGAACTCAGGACCCTGCCCTTGCCAGACAAGCATTTATTCTACCGAGCTATCTCCCCAGCCCCCCTTGTATACTTTTGAAAAGAGACAAAGATGAAAATTACAGTGGTTGGGGCTGTGACTTAGTTGTACAAAGCCTGTCCAGCATGCATGAAGCCTGAGTTCCACTCCTATCACCACAAAAGGGAGAGAATTACAGACAACATCTTTGTTTTGTCCGTTTGATAATGCAGTTTACCTTTTTTCTTTTTTCATTTGTATGTACAGTAGAAGCACAGCCTTCAACCTTCATTAAATGGCCACACCCCCATAAAAGCAAGTGCAGAATTTGGGAATATCTGGACATTTCAAGGGAAAAAAAGCCCTTCAGGTCTAAGTTGTTTGAGAAGTACCCAGCGAAAACAATTGTTTCTCATCAGCAGCCCGTTCTTTCACCACTTAACGCTTGCACAGGTCCTAGTTATGTGTAGTAAGTGGTTAAACATGTCATGGGTTTTGTTTGTGGAGATATTTACATTATTATTTGGGTGTCAACCTTGAGTAAACAACAAAGAATACTTCTCAAGTCACATGCAAACATCCACTCAGATTCACCAGCTACTTTAAAAGTACAGTTGTGATGCAGGATTTTCTAGTTTATTCAGAAGACATTTAAAATTTTAAACCCTTAAACATTTCATGATTATATTTTTCATTGTGTTTGTTTCAATTGCGGAACTGTTGCTTCATTCTAGTATGGTTTTTAACAGTAGTAATCATGTTAGGAGCAAAGGCATCGTTAGAAGACTAATAGACCCTCCCCACTCAAAAGGTAAGCACTTTTTTACTATTTTCTCATACTGCTGAAAAGGCCATGCTTAAAATTAGCATGGCACAAAAACTTTAATGAGACTCTTTTATTGGTACACATACAGAGTTTTTTGTTTTGTTTTGTTTTGCGGAACCAGGGATTGAACTCAGGCCCTTGCACTTGCCAGGGAAGTGCTTATTCCCCTGAGCCATCTCCCCGACCCTCAAACATGCTCACTAGGAACTGCTTTTTTTTTTTCTCACATACAGACTTTAAAAGCCAAAGTTACATTAACAGGAGGGACACTAAGTAACAACAAAAAATGACTGCTATCTGAGTTTAAAGTGTAGTATTTGTCACTAGTAACTACCAACATTAACTGAAATTTAAACGCTAGAACCACTGTCAGCATTTGATGTCTATCATTGGTAGCAAGTTTACTTTATATGCTGATAGCACTTCTAATGTTAGACACTAGAAATTAATGTTAGAACTGCTTGTGAAAGGATTAAGAAGTGTGAAACGAGGATGGCTGGATACCTGCAAGCTGGAAGAGGGCGAGAGCTAGAAGCCTCAGAGAAAGCACATTTTATTACAAAAATGTAGAAGATACTGCATTACATTTTGGACCAAATGTTTTGAGTTGTATTTGGTTTTGTTTTTTTTTTTTTCTGACCAAGTGTTTTTTAAATCTATACAGGGCATTATGGGGACAACTGGCAAAAACCGAATAAGATCTAGTAGATTGTATTCCTGGTTTTAATTATTGTATTGTGATTATGTAGGAGGATACCTGCCTGCCTTTCTTTCTTTCTTTGTCTCTTTTGTTTTTCTTTCTTTCTCTTGCACTATAAGAAAATGAAGCTAGGGCCTTTCCACTGAGCTATATCCTCATCCTTTTGTATTTGTTTTCTTTCTTTCTTTGGGGAGGGGGAAGAGTCTACAGGGTGTTCAGGGTCTCACTAGTGATCTGCCTAGGGGGCAGCATGGCCGGCCTGGGGATCGACTCCCTGGCCCCTATGTATTTGTTTTCATTTATTTATGTTTGTTCTTCTTTTTTTTTTTTTGAGACAGGGTCTCACCCTGTAGTTTCAGCTAGCTTTGGACTATGTACCCCAGGCAGGCCTTGAATCCCAGAGATCCTCCTGCCTCAGCCTTCCAGTTGCTGGAATTACTGATATGTACCACCACACCATGCTTACTTGCTTCTGTTTTGAAACAGGGCCTTGCTAAGTCACTAAGTTGCACGGGCTAGATTAGAATTTGTGATCCTTCTGCCTCAGCTTCCTAGAGTGCTGGAATTACTGGTGTGTGACATCACACCCAGCTAATATGTCTTTATTTTTAAGAAATACACATTCAGCCAGGCATGATGGCACACCTGCAGTCCCAGCTTCTATTTAAGAGGCTGAGGTAGAGGATCACTTGAGCCCCAGAGTTCTACACCAGCCTGGGCAATGTACTGAGACACTGTTTCAGAACATAAACTCTCTCTCTCTCTCTCTCTCTCTCTCTCTCTCTCTCTCTCATGCACATACCCTGACGTATTTAAAGTATAAGGGCAGATTATATCTGCAACTTACTCTCAAATAGTTCAAAAAGAAAAGATAACACTAATTCAGCCAGGCAAAGTGGCTCAGCACCATAATCCTACTTACTCAGATGGCTGCAGGAGTAACACAAGTTCCAGGCAAGCCTGGGTAATTTAGTGAGACTGTCTTGATCCCAGCACTCTGGGAGGTTGTGGTAGGAGGAGCACAAGTTGAAACCCAGAGTGCACAATTTATCAAGATCCTGCCTCAGAAAACGGGGGTGGGGGAGATGGAATAGAGATGTAGCATAATGCAGAGGCCCTGAATCCATTTTCTTTTTCTTTTTTTTTTTTTTAGGGGTTGAACCCAAGGGCTCTTGAATACTAAGCAAGTGCTCTACCATTGAGCTATACCCACATCCCTTGGAGGCCCTCAATTCAATTCCCAGCAACAGAGAAAAAAAAAAAAATTAAAACTGCTAGAAATGTAGCTTAGTTGTAGAGCCCTTGCTGGGGGTCAGGGAGATGGCTCAGTAGAATAAGCACTTCCCTGGCAAGCACAAGGGCCTGAGTTCAATCCCCGGTTCCACCAAAAAAAAAAGAAAAAAAAGAAAGAAAAAGAAAAAGATAAAAGTTGTAGAGCACTTGCCTAGTTTACGTTAGACTCTTGGGTTAAATTCGAACTACAACAGCATAAATCCTTTTTCTTTTCTCTTTTTTTGTGTGGGGGAGGGCTGGCTCAGCCCACCCTGAGGGCTGGGCTAACCCAGCATGTGGTGCTGGGGATTGAACCTCGTCCCCTGAGGCTGCCTAAACTTGCCTAAGTGGGCACTTTAGACCACTGAGCTATCTTGCAGATAAATCTTTATTCTTTTTATATCTAAAACTCGGCAATGAACCTACAGGTGCTCTACCACTGAGCTACATTTCTAGCCTTTGTTTCTTTTGTTTTCTTTTATTTTCTTTTCTTTCTTTCTTTCTTTCTTTCTTTCTTTCTTTCTTTTGTCTTTTTGAGGCAAGGTCTCTATGTAATTCAGTCAGGCCTTGAACTCACTATGTAGCCCAGGCTGGCCTGGAACTCACAGTGATCCTCCCACCTCAGACTCCAGAGAGCTGGGATTACAGGTGGGCCCCCCATGCCCCAACTAGCCCTTGTTTCAAAATTTTATTTATTTATTTGGTTGATTGATTGGTTTGTCTTTTTGAGACAGAGTCTCACTATATAGTTTGGGCGGGCCTTGAGCTCACTTTGTAGCACAGGCTGGGTTTGAACTCACAACAATCCTCCTGCCTTAGCCTCCTGAGGGCTGGGATTACAGGCATGTACCACCACACCAGGCTTTAAATTTTATTTTTAGAAGGGTCTTTATAAATTGCTGTGATGTTTAACTGATTGTGTCCATTTGAGTAAGGAACACCCAACTCAATTGGATCAGCATAGTTCTTGGTATGACTGAGGGGATTTACTGAAGAAAGATGCCCTAACCAATGGTAGCTTGTCACCTTAGTGGCATAAAGGGAAACAAGAAGGAAGGCTGGCTTCTGTTTCTTCAGAAGAGCTCCAGTCTTTGCCTTCACCTTGAATGTCATCTCCTGGCTTCCAGCCCAGACCTTTCAACCTGCTGATATGAACGCACACAGAACAGTGCAGTGAGCTTCAGGCTTTGGACCGCATCCCTTGGATTTCAGTGATCCTCCTACCTCAGCCTCCTAAGTATTGGGATTATGGGCCCTATACCACCAGGGCCTGTGAGACCATGTTGTTAACTAAATAAATGTAAGAACCACAAGCCTAGATATCACATGATTTCTCTTATATGGAAACCCAGAATGTAAAGAAAAAAGTAAAAGATATTAGGAAGTAGGGAGTACTTTCTAATACAGGAAGGGAATCAAGAGATGAGGGAGGGAAGAAAGAGGATGTAAAAGGGAATTAAGATATCTTATGCACATGTAAACTCCACATACAGATGTAAACATTATGTGCTGCAAGCGTGTACTAATAAAAACTAAAACTATACCTTTTTCGAATCGCCTGAAAGTTATTTTTCAAACATCTCTTAGCAAGGAAGCAGGTAAGTATATACAATCTTGTAAATTTGTAGTTATTTCTTGGACACTGGAAATAAACGGCAATCACATCTCCTGAGTAGGAACTGACATAATGCTGCACCAACGCACTGCTTGCTCCCAGTGCCTCTGAGTCCTGTGCGGGGCTTTGCGGAGCGCCTGTTGCCTACCAGTTCTCTGTAGAGTGGCACATTCCACATTTGCCCCGTTCAACTCGTGGAACCATGTGGAAGATGCAGAGAAGCACATCCAGACCAACCCCTTCTTTTGTCCGAGGTATGATGTTCAGACTAGAATTAAGAGCAACACCCTAGCCTTCTATCCCCAAGTTCTACATATTTTTGTTACAACACTACACAACACAATTTCCAGACCTGCTTGACTTACAAGATCATCGGGTTTTATTTTCTCTCCCTGGCTTACTTCTTTCATGACTAGGGACATGTATGTAACACAATAAATACTCAATAAAAAAAACCTTGATGACCAATAAGTATTTGATACATCCATCAGTTTGGAATGCCTTTCATGTAGTTCCTGCTTTCTTTTTCTTTCTTTTTTTTTTTTAAAAAAACACTTTTATTTATTTATTTGGTAAAGGTCTCACTACACAGCACGGACTTGTAGTGATCCTCCTGTCTCACCCTCCTCAGCGCTGGGATTACAAGCGTGCACCACCATGCCCGGTTCCAGTAGTTGGCATGATTAGACTGGGGCCAACAGGGTTAGACCAGCGAGCTATCTCCCCAGCCTAGTTCCTGTTTTCAAAGATACATTTTTTGTTTATTCACAAAGCTTTAGAAACTGACATGTATTTTCTTAGAGCTATACAGGAAGAGTTGGCTACCAGCAATAAGGGTAAGTGACTTGTTTCACAAAATGTAGTGGGATATCTAAATGTCTAGGTGCCAAATTATAAAATGAGATCAGCCTTGGAGTCTACTAAAGTTTTATTCTTTCAAATTATATATGGCTCATAGAACATTTTGAGAGTCAAGTTTAAATTGCACCTTCAAAGCAAAACACTAGCTAATTTGACATTCTTAAAGGAAAAGTGCATCAGTAACCCAAGAGAAAATAAATATAGCTGATCAGTAGTTGTTTGTCTTTATTTAAGAAAATAACACTTTCGTGGGCCGGGGGTGAAGCTGGGTGACAGAATGCTTGTCTAGCAATCTCCAGCACTGCTAAGTAAATAAATCAAGCGGTAATTGCCTTACCATATTTAGGAAGAGAACATGAGAAATTTTAAATCTTATATTTTCAGAAGGACTACTAGTTGAAGCTTAAGGAGGTTAGTAGTATATTTAAGATCCCAATCATCAGAGATTAAAAAAAAAAACTGGGGCCTTTATTTCTTTCTGAATTGCTGAAACCTACTAAAGGTTTATGGCCTGCCATTGAACAAGTTAAGACCAGTAAATCGCCCACTTTACAAATTCAGTCTTCTATTCCCAAGAAGTAAAAAGGAGTCAAAAGTTTGAAAAGACATTTGTTACAACTGTTATGATAGAGCAAAAGAGAAAAGAAACCTTTGAAGTTCAATGATCAATTAGATTTTTTATACGTAATATTAAAATGGTATGGTGTTTGGAATTCAGGTCTTATTCCTCCCATCTGTAGATAGCAGTGTATGAAAAATAAAAGGCAATAAAAATTAGTAAGACCAGGATTGTCATGATATCATTACTACAATCAAATTGTGATTTTGATGCTCAAAAGTATAGGTGCAAGGCTTTAGAGTCACAAAAATACTGATTTTTAAAACCTTGGAATGGATGAGACATACTTACCTTGCTGTGAAAAAGAAATCAGAGTCATAATCTGTAAAAGTATTTTTAAAACATTTAATTAAAAATAAAAACTCTAAAAAAAATAAAAATAAATAAAATAAAATTTAAAAAATGAAAACTCTAGAGAGGTTTTCCCATATTTATGGATGTGAAAGCATGTACAAAATTGTTAATTGCAGCAGCACTTGTGTAGTAATGGTGTTTTTTTTTTTAAATTTTGTGTGTTTGTTGTGTGGTTTTGTAATAGTTTCTGGTAGTTGTGTGTGTGTTACTGCACATTGAACCCATGACCTTCACACTGTTCTATATCTCGACTTTTTAAAAAAAATATTTTATTTTGAGACATGGTCCCACTAAGTTGGTAAATTGCTCAGGCTAGTCTCAAACTTTTGATACTCCTGCCTCAGCATCACAGAGGTTTGGGATTATTGGTATGCATCATCATACCCAGCTTTGGGGAGGTTCTGGGAATCAAACTCAGGACCTTGTACTTGCCAGACAGGCGCTGCACCACTGATCTACATCCTCAGACAACCAGCTTCTTTTTTTTCTTTCAGTGCCAAAAATCAAAGCAGGATTTTGTGCATGCTAGGCAAGTATTCTACCACTGAGTTACACCACCAGTCCAGTTTTTTTCTCCTCTTGCAGAGCTATGAATGAAATCCAGGGCTTCACACATGTCAGGCAAGTGCTCTGACAATGAGCCACATCCCAGCCCCACTGTAGCATGCTGTCGTGGAAACAACCTAAAAGCTCATCACAAAGAGCAGATAAACATGTTTTACGGTATTCATGTGATGGAATGCTACATAATAGTGAAAATGAATTAATGGTGCATGTATCAACATGGTTAAAGCTCAAACACATTATGTAAAAATGCAAGGTACAATATAGAATAAGCTAACATACCAAGCTATTTAACCCTTAAAGCAACCTTATAAGTTGTAGTATGAATTCTTATTTTATAAATGAAAAAATAAAACATTGACAGATTGATTACCTAGAAGTTTCATAGCTAGTAACATGTACAGCATATATTCCAGGTCTATATAGAGATATAGATATAGATATATATATATATATATATATATATATATATATATATATATAGTACAATAACATTTATATAAACTTTAGGAGGTAAAAAATCTCATATGCATATTTTAGATGCATATAAGCTAAAAGTTCAAAAACATGCATGGAAATTAAGGCATCGAATCTATTATTGTGACTACTGAGACAGGAAAGCAGGAAGTGAATGGGGACAGAATGCTTCTTTTGTTTGTGAAGTCTTATTTGCTTTTTAAAAAAGACCTGTATATATGGGAAACTTAAAGTTTGACAAGGCTGATGGTTCATTATATTATTCTGTATGTCTTCCATATATGTAAGATATTTAATGATTTTAAAAATCAGAAATAATTGTAAAAAGGAGAAATGGAAAGGTATGGTATAAAGTCAGCATATTTGTCTTGGATTTCAGATATAATGAACAACTCAGATTGTAATTTTAAATATTTATTCAAATAATGAAAAATAAAGATTCTAAGGTGTTCAGAAACCCTTTTTCATTTCAGTGGAAATGCACTAGCATATTTAATAAAAGCTCAGTGATAGTCTGCAAAAAATTAGATTCTGTATAGGATAAATATAATGAAAATCTTATAATACAATATTATTAGCATACTTTCATATAAGCATCACATATAAAGCCTCTTCAGAGACTGTCCAAATTCCAACTCTAAATCCACAAAACCATTTTAGAATTACTTAAATTCAATATTGTTCTTTTATACATGTATATTACATGTTTAAAGAAAGTCATAATCAGGAAAAAGGATTATGCCAACAGCTTTCAGATGTATCCCAATAAACTACCAAATTTGAGAAGGTACATAATTATATTGAATAATGTTTGGTGGCACAACTAATATGACATTTAATTTAAAGGTCAAACAATTGGCGTAATGGAGAAGACAGACTAGTCAATCTTCCTGCTTACAGATATTCACATAGTTACATAAGACCTCCTAAGATCTCAGATACAGTCACTTTTGCTTAATTTAAAAATACAGGGAGCCGGGGAAATGGCTCAGTGGAATAAGCGCTTCCCTGGAAAGCGCAAGGGCCTGAGTTCAATCCCTGGTTCCACCAAAAAAAAGAAAATACTGTGAGAGGACTGAGTGTAGCTCAGTGGTAGAGCACTTGCCTAGCATGAGTGAGCTCCTAACTTTCATCCCATGCATGATTAATCAACAAATAAAACATGTAATCCAAAAGCCCCCAGTTGATAGCAGGAAGAAACACTTTCATTCTTTTTTCCTCCCTGGTTAGTAAAACAGAAAATCATCCAAATAGATTTCATGTCAATATATCTTTCCTCAGAAATACATTGAAGAGAACTTGCATTTCATAAATATCCATGTTAAAGTTTACCCCATTTTATTCTGTTCCTCTTACATATTTCAGGGTACATTTTTCTTGTCCAGAATAAATATGGCCATCCTTTCACCTGGGAGTTAGAGGAATTTTCCACTACAAACAATGCTATCTAGCTACAGAGCGAATAAATTAGGTTTCTAAAGCATTGATTCTTTTCGGGGGTGGGGTACAGGGCATCAAATTCAGGACCTTGTGCTTGCCAGGCAGGCACTGCAGCTGCTGAGCTAGGCCCACAGCTCCAAAATCATTGCTTCTTAATGGTTTCCTAAGCACCATTTAGTCCACACTCTGGGGGTCACACAACTTTTGGCACATCCTCAAATCTTGAAAGTAGCATGGAGTTAATTACCACGTCTAGAAGCCATTTGGTGCCTCTTGTACTCCTCAACGTGTAGGACCTCACTCCTTTGGTGTGGATGACTTGAGAAAAGGTGAGAAGGAAAAACTCAAGCGCTATAATAATACCTTTAATTTCTGTGTCATAACGGAGCTCTGAACACTGTTATGGTATGATGCTGCATTTATCTTTACAACTTCCCTGCAAATTGAGTATGTGGAAGCGAAAGAAAAGGACCACTGCAATCTTTGAGTTTCATTATATATTAATTGGAAATAAATACAGGGTTGACATGCTTTTGTTCTTTAGAGTTAATGATAAATATAATACATGAATTCATTATCCTTAAAAAACAACACTGTGGTTTTGTTATGTTTCCTGAGACAGGGTCATACCATGTAGCCCAGGCTGGCCTCGAACTCACAGCAGTCCTCTTGCCTCAGCCTGCCGAGTGCTGGGATTTAGGCGTGTGTCACGACATCCACCTAAAACTAAATTGCTTGTATTACACTGAGAAAAAAAAATGAGTGCGGGCCGCGGAGATGGCTCAGCAGAATAAGCGCTTCCTGGCAAGCGCAAGGGTCTGAGTTCAATCCCTGGTTCCGCCAAAAAAAAAAAAAAAAAAAGTGTGATTTGTGTGTGTGCGCGCGCGTGGACGCACATTTGTCCGTTTATTAGAAGGAATTAGATGAAGGATTATGGTGGCTAAGTCCCAAGGGGAGCCCCAGGAAAAGCCAGTGGTTTCATTCCAATCTGAGAGTCAACCGGGCAGTGTTTCCCATTTGTGTTCAAAGGCAGGAAAAGGCCAAAGTCTCAGCAATCACGTAGGAGGAGCTAAGACACTGCTCTTAAGGGTCAGCCTTTTTGCTTTTCATCCCTTTAAACTAATTAACATGGCTCCCTACAAGAGGTATGGAAATCCAGTTTACTCATTTTAGCAATTCAAACGTTAGTGTCGGTGCGGATGCGAAGAGGGCCGTCTTTTCCGAAGACCTGGCAACATGGCGGAAGTGGAGCAAAAGAAGACGTGAACCTTCCGCAAGGTTACCTACCACGGCGTGGACCTCGACCAGCTGCTGGACATGTCCTATGAACAGCAGACGCAGCTCTATAGCGCTCCCCAACGGAGGCGGCTGAACCTTGGACTTCGGTGGAAGCAACATTCGCTACTGAAGCTTCTTGGCAAGGCCAAAAACAAGGCACCACCCATGGAGAAGCCCGAGGTGGTGAAGACGCACCTTTCTCGGCAGGATCATCCTGCCCGAGATGGTGGGCAGCACGGTGGCTGTCTACAATGGCAAGACTTTCAAGCAGGTGGAGATCAAGCCTGAGATGGCTGGCCACTGCCTGGGCGAGTTCTCCACCACCTGCAAGCCCGTGAAGCACGGCCGGCCTGGCATTGGCAACACTCACTCCTCGTGCTTCATCCTCCTCAAGTAGCCGCCTGGCCAGTAAAGGCACCTCTGCCCCCCCCCCCAAAGCAAATGTTTGTTTCATCCAGAAACATCCTCAAAGACACTAAGAATAATGTTTACAAAATATCTGGGTACCCTTTGGCACCATGAAGTTGACACCTACAGTTAGTAACAGTCCCCTTGGCCACCAGCCCAAAGTGATCCCCTCCCTTCTTGCCATAGACACTGATGTTAAAATTTTCTTCTGGAAAAATATTTTAAATACTTTTACTCAAGTAAAAATGCATAGTATTGTATTACAGTATTTGAAATACATATAAGAGCATATATTCTTCTCATTTTATATTTACCCAAGTACTTCATATGTTTTTTGCAAAGTTTCCGTGAGGTTACCAGGATGACACAAGATCATTTGAGCCTTCTGGTGCCTGTGACTCGTAAACTTGATTGTTATTTATTAGCACCAGCTTTTTTCTCTGCTTTTTTTCAGACACGTTCTCGTTCTGCACTTTAGTTTGGCCGTGAGCTCACTTTGCAGCCCAGGGTGATTTCAAACTTGGAAGAACCCTCCTGCCTTAGCCTTGCAAGTGCTGGGATTACAGGCATGCACAACCATGCCTGGTTTAAGCTTTCAGTTTTTCAGGGTTCACTAACTGAAATATTGATGTATAAGTGAACAAAATCCTCATGCAGTGACTAGGAAATATTTTTCCTATTTTGTAGCTGTGAAAACTGAGTCTCAGAAAGTTTAAGGGAATTTGCTCTTGATCACTCAGCTTGGAAACGATTGAGCCGGGATTCAATCTTAGGTCTTTGGTTTCAAGCCCACTACTTTGTCCACAGTTTATCACAGCGCAGCGTTGCATGCCATATTTCCATTCTCTTTCCTTATCTGACTCGGTGACTATATATGTATGAAGATGGTTTAAAAGACATGTAAAGGGACAAGTAAACGCTAAATAAGTAAAGCTACCATTTATTGAATAGTTACTCTATGTCAAGTACTGAGCTAGGCACAGTGTCTCATTTTTAAATTTCATGCCAAGATAGGTATTATCCCTGTAATATACATGGGAAAACTGAGATTTAGAGAATTAAATGACTTGGAGAAGGATATCAAAGCTCAATTCAAACTTGGACTATTAGTACAGAATATCTGTGATTTCTGCTACAACTAAGCTACATTTTAGTATGCTATCTCATTGTGTCTCTCTGCGTTATTAGTATTTTTGTGGCACTGGTGAGTAAACCTAGGAATATATATGTTATTTTGAGACACTCTTACTCTGTAGTTCAGGTTGACCTTGAACTCCCTGTGTAGCCTAGGCTGGGCTCAAATTCAAGGCAATCCTCTTGCCTCAACCTCCCAAGTGCTCAAATTACAGGTGTGTGTCACCATGTCTGGCCCAAGCTTATGTTTTTATGGCATCTGTAAAGATCTACCTCATTCAATTGGTCCCTGTCTAGTTTCTCTATCTTAGTTACTTTCTTTTTTGTTGCTGAAACAAAATACTCAGCATCCAAAGTTAAAGGAGGAAAGGTTTATTTAGCTCACAGTTTGTAGAAATTTCAGATCATATTCAGGTGGCTCTAAGCACGGTGGCATGGCAGAGGGGTATTGCGGAGTAGAAACAGTTCATAGTGGACAGAAGGTAGCAAAGCAAGCAAACAAGGAAGCAAGACTAGCCTTTTTCTGTCCCACATATTGTGTGCAGGCTACTGGGATTAGGGTAGTGCCAAACCAATCAGTGGACTGATTTAGTAATCACGCAGCCTTAATCCTCACACCCTTAATCCAAGCATCGCACTCTAGATTCTGCCCCCTCTTAAAGCCCCACCTATGACTGCATGAGGCTTTGGAGGGACATCTAGACACAAGCCATAATGTTCTCTTAATAGATTTCTTTTCATCTCTGACCTTAACAAGTAGTTGAAGGAAATCTTGCTATTATGTAGAGTCTTTTTTACTTCACTATCATATATATTCTTTTGAAAAATAAAATGATTTTGCTTGCTTTATTTTTCATTTATTGACAGACATCAGTAAACAGAATATTTATCACCCATTAGCAGTTCTCTGCTCTTTTCCTTAATATATTTTTTTCACAAGTGTTTATTTTTTTTACATTTTATTTATTTTTTATTTTTTAAAGAGAGTCCAAATTAGAATTAAAACAAAAAATTACAAGTGATACAGAATTTCACTTAACAAAGTAATATTAATTTCACAGTATTTGTTGCAATATATAGTATTGTCTTCCAACTAGTTTTCATATTAGCAGATATATGTATGTAAAATTGGAAAAAGAAAGAAATGTATAAAAAATTAAGAACAGAAAAAGTACAAAAATTGAAAAAAGAAGACAAAACAAATTAAGTATTATCTGCTCCTTTTCATAGACCAGCAGAAATGCACAGTACAGTTGTCCAAAGAAAACTATCCTGCTAACATACATAGATGCAGAGAGAACTGAAAACACACTTAGCCACCTAGTCTTTGGTAAAGGGGTCGAACACTGGAAAAAAGATAGCCTCTTTAATAAATGGTGCTGGAAAAACTGGCTTTCCACATGCCCCAAGGCTAAAATTAGACCTATACATATCACCATCCATAATGCTACAGTCAAAATGGATCAAATATTTATTTTTTTTAACTGTGGAAATAAATTTTATTTTATTTTTTTTTCTTTCTTCAAAGTTTTATTGATAAACAGATAGCAATGAGACAGTTTCAAATCAAATCGGAAGTACAGTTTCAACAAATAATACACTGC
>NW_004524827.1:569094-573918 GCF_000260255.1 Octodon degus | reverse complement strand
GGAGAGGGTCCAGCCCACGGTGCGCCTGGGCTGGGACTGGTCCCGCCGGCGCTGGGTAGCAGGAAGCTCTCCTTAATATATTTTGAATCTTTGTCAAATTGTGCACCCAATTCTGTAGGAATTTTTATCTTCAGAAAGTGGCTGAACAATGCAGCTAGTGGAATTGTCCATAAATTTCAGGAGCCATTCACTCACTCATTTATCTGTCTACTCATTCAGCACATTTATAGAGCACCTATCATGTGATAGGTATGATGCTAAATTCTGAGAATTAAAAGATGTATGTGGGCCTGAAGGTAATGACTTTCACACCATGTGTGAGGACATGGCTTTGATTGATCCTCAGCACCAAAAAATATGTATGTGACATTATTCCTATTCTCAGGGAAGTTTGCAGTAGGTGCAGGAGCCTTACATGTTAATTGGCAAATATAGTATAGCACGATAAGCACTATACTTGAATGAGAGCATAGCATAGTGGTTTTGAGAGTAGGTCATTGGGCCAGGCACCAAAGCTCACATCCCAGCTGTCACTTGCTGGTAGCCACTGTAAGAATCTACCTCATGCAGTTGGCATGAGAATTGAGTTATTCGCATGAACAATCAATAACTATCATTACTATCTGGGCATGGTGGTGTGTGCCTATAATCCTAGAACACGGGATGCTGAGACAGGAAGATCATCGTGAGTTTGAAGCCAGCTTAGGTTACACAGTGAGACTTGTCTCAAAAAATAACAATAAAAAACTATCATTACTATTATTATCATTATTTGATTTTTGAAGCAAAGTCTTGCTATGTAGCCTAGGCTGGTCTGGAACATATAAATCCTTCTGCATCCAGCCTCCTTAGTGCTAAAATTTAATAACTGTTATTAATATGAAAGCAGAGTAGGGGCCAGGGAGATGGCTCAGTAGAATAAGCACTTCCCTGGAAAGCGCAAGGGCCTGAGTTCAATCCCTAGTTCCACCAAAAAAAAAAAAAAAAAAAAGTAGAGCTGAGAAGATAGCTTAGCAGTCTGAATGCCTTCCTGGAAAGCACAAGGATGGGGTTTGATCCCCAGTACCACATGTCATGCCAGCCTGGAACCCAGGAGCACTGAGCTAGCCATGAAAACTGAGAGTGGTGGTACATGCCTGTAATCCCAGCTTGGGGAGGCTGAGATAGGAGGATCACTATGAGTCTGAGCTGTGTAGCGAGACCCTGTAGCAAATAAATAAATAAATAAATAAATAAATAAATAACTATTCATGTGAAAGCAATAAGCATTAAGTAATATGGCAGCACAGAAAAGGGGCACCTAGCACACCTGTAATGGTGCACACCTATAATCCCAGTACTTGGGAGGCTGAGGCAGGAGGACTGCTGTCAGTCCAAAGTCAGCCTATGTTATATAGGGAGTTCAAGGATAACCTAACCTAGACTGAGAGGAAGCCAGGGAATTATACCTAGAAATTAAGTCCTGACAGAAAACTAGGAGTTACCTAGCCTGGGAAAGGAGCAAGATTGTTTAAGAGTCTATTATAGACAAAGGCATCAGAACACAAGGCAGCACAGCATGAATTGAGGAACTATGATAAGTTTGGTATTATTGAAGTATAAAGGGAGAGGGGTAGTGTTGGGAGATTCTGTAGGAGCCAGTTCAGGAAGGGCTCTTGTAATTATTGCTAAAGACTTGTAAGTTTTTCTTGAGAGTGAGAGGAATCCACGGGCACTTATGATGAGCGTGATAACATCAGAGCATTTTAGGTGGAGGTATGCAGGGTGGACAAAGGGTCAAGACCAGTATTGGAGAAACCTGATAAGAGACCATGATAACAGATAAGAGGAAAAATGATACAGCCCAAAGCCAAAGCTGTGGCAGTATGAATGGAAAAATGAGTCAGAGTTAAGATACTCAGAAATTGTGGTAAGTACAAAGTGGAAGCCACTTGGATGAACAAGATAGGTGGAAGACATGAGACCTACTTCTGCCATTTGGGTGGACAGGAAATATAAGAGGCAAAATCTGGGGAGAGACTATGTATCTGTCTTACTCATAAGTGGTAGTAACATCAAATCCAAAGTCTTAAGCTTGGCACTCAAGATCCTCCATGATCTGTACTTCCAAACTTGTCTTCTAAGTACTGGCTTCCCCATGTCAGATTGCCAAAAGCTGCAATTTCAGACAGTACCTGTTTTTCTAAACTCTGCGTCCTTTACGTGTTTGGCTGTCAGGCACATGCCAGAGTGTAGCCAGAGAAACAGGTGTAGGGAGAAGTAATGAGGAAATGTGTGTGTGGTTATGCATATAAAAAATGATGAACAAAAATTTGACATTTCAGCCATGTAATTGTTGAAAATGGCTCCCAGTGAGTTACTCCTCTTTGTGTCTATGCCCTTTTGCAGACAAATTCTGCCAGTCACCCAGGAAATAGGTGGCGTCTCTTTCTGTTCCCTTTCAATCTTGGCTGACCATGTAACTTCCTTTGACCAATAAAATGCAGCAGACATGACATCCAGGATTTCCAAATGCAGGAAGGCCTTTAGAGAACTTCCTTCCAAGCTTCTGCTTTCCACTTAGAACCCAACTACCATGTAAAAAAAAAGTCCAGGCCATACTGCTAGAAAGAGGTCATTTCGGGCCGGGCGTGGTGACACATGCCTGTAATCCCAGCACTGAGGAGGCTGAGGCAGAAGGATCTTTCCAAGTTTGAGACCAGCCTGGGCTATAAAGAGAGCTAAAGTCCTACATGAACTTCATAGAAAGACTCTGTTTCCAAAAGACAAAAAAAGAGGCCATGTGAAGAGACAGGGCCAGCTGTGACAGTGTCTCAGCTTCGCCCAGCCCCCCAGATAACTGCTGTCACATGAGTGAGCTAACCAGGACTAGCAGAACTGCCAGCCAAACCACAGAACCTTGGGAAATAATAAAGCAACTTTTTAAGTAAGTTGTTTTAAGCCATTTCATTTTGAGGAAATTCATTACACAACAGTAGGCTAAGAGAAACAAGCTGGCGATGGACAGGTGAATAAGAATTATCCAGAAAGATAATAGAAGAAAGAGCTGTCCAAGCAGAGGGAATATTATAAAGGTGCAGAGGAGTAACATATACCACTCCCTCAAGAATAGCAAATGGTGTACGGTTTAAAGGAAAGACAACCCCTGTGTGGTGGCATATGCTTGTAGTTCAAGCAACTGAAGAGGCTGAGGCAGGAGGATCACAAGTTTGAGACTGGCCTGGGTAACTTAGCAAGATTCTGCCTCAAAATTAAAAAAGAAAAAAAGGAATGAAAGATGTAGCTCAGTGGTAGAGCACTCTTGATTTAATTCCCTGTACCAAAAAAAAAAAAAAAGGAAAAATAGAAGATGCATAGCAGAGAGTAGCTGGTAAGAGGGCCAACAGGGTGTAAGGCTGGAAGACCAGAGTGCTATTCCCACTGGCAAGCTTTGTCTATATGGAACCCGAGGACATCATACAGGAATCATGTTGCATGGTTCCATTTATTTATTTATTTATTTATTTATTTTTATTTATTTATTTTTTTTAGTGGAACTGGAGATTGAATTCTGACTCTTGCACTTGCCAGGAAAGTGCTTATTCTACTGAGCCATCTCCCCAGCCCCCTTATTTATTTATTAATGTATTTAGTACAGGGTCTACAGGGTCTCACTACACAGATCGAACTTGGTAGTCATCCTCCTGTTTTCAGCCTGCCAAGTGCTGTATTTATTTATTTATTTATTTATTTATTGTGCTGTATTTATTTATGTATTTTTATTTTGCAGTACCAGGGATGGAACTCAGGATCTTGTTTTTGCCACACAGGTGCCTATGCCCTTGAGCTATTTCCCTGGCATGGTTCCTTTTAATTAATTAATTATTTATATTTTTAGATAGGGAGCTGGGGGTGTCACTCAGTGAGAGAGTGCTCCTCTATCATGTGCAAGGCACTGGGATCAATCCTTAGCACCAGAAAAAGAAAAAGAAAAACAATTAGCTTGCCTATTTCTTTTTTAATGTATTTGATTGGTACAGGGTCTCACTATGCAGCTTGGACTCATAGTGAGCCTCCTGTTTTCAGCCTCCCCAGCACTGGGATTACAGGTGTGGGCCACTACTCCCAGACTCTGGCTGGCTATGCATGTGGTGCTGGGAATGGAACCAAGGTCCCTGCGCTTGCCTAAGCAGGCATTGTAGTCTGCTGAGCTATAGAAAGCCCAGCTTTCTATATTTTTGAGACAGCCATGCACCAGCTGTTCCTGTTTTCTCCAAAATCTACTCAAACTAGGTGTGGTGGTGCATGCCAGCCTGGAATACACAGTGATTTCAAGGCCAGCCTGAACCATGTCTTTAAAAAAAAACAGAAAAAGAAGAAAAAAAAAGTAGAAAGCAGGTCTTACCTTCTGAAATTTTATAGTCTGTCTGATAAGATTTCCAGGCAGTAGGAAATTACAATACAGCATGCTCAGCCCCAGAAAGGAAGGAGGGATATAAACACAACTGTAAGGCAGTGTGAACTAACAGGAAGATCTTCCATCAGGATCCTTCATTTTTCTGAACTAATAGACATCAGTTTTTGAAGCTATGTTTGACCTGATATCCCCAGCTTTGGTTGGAGGCCATCTGGATATACTTGAATATTAATGTAAACTTTGCTCCAAAAAAAGCCAAATGACACAATGTTAGATTTGTCTTTCATTTCTATACAATGCTTTGTCTAAAATTCTCGGGCCGGGGAGATGGCTCAGTGGAATAAGTGCTTGCCTGGCAAGCACAAGAGCCTGAGTTCAATCCCCGGTTCTGGAAAAAAATAAAATAAAATAAAATAAAATAAAATTCT
>NW_004524827.1:564855-568964 GCF_000260255.1 Octodon degus | reverse complement strand
ACCTATTCTAAACTAAAATTGCCAAATTCTGGATCTGGAACTACCCTTATTTCTTTTTCCTTTTTCCTATTATTTACTTTCAATAATAATTTATTCAATTTGCTCCATCCCATCTTTCTTCTGGCTCCTTAAGAATTACAGTATAGGGGCCGGAGAGATGGTTTAGTAGAATAAGCACTTGCGTGGCAAGCGCAAGGGCCTGAGTTCAATCCCCGGCCCGCCAAAAAAAAAAAAAAAAAAAAAAAAAAGAATTACAGTATAGAAGTGGTGGTAAACCTATGGCATGCACGCCAAATCTGGCTATTTGTGTCACTGAAAGCTCTAAAAGGTTCGCCCTCACTGGTTTAGAGCATAACTTAGTGGAAAAATAGATGTTTAAGGGCCAGGGAGATGGCTCAGTGGAATAAGCGCTTCCCTGGCAAGCGCAAGGGCCTGAGTTCAATCCCTGGTTCTACAAAAAAAAGAAAGAAAAGAAAAGTAGATGTTTAGCCTGTACCAAGCTCTGAGTCTGATCCTCTGCATCAAAAAAAAATTGTATAATCCTTTCATTTATTTTCTTTTTTCTTTTTGCAGTACTGCGGATAGAACCGAGGGCCTCAAGTGGCAAGCAAAGTTCTTTGACTAAGCTACACTCTCAGCCCTGCCCTTTAGTTTTTTGATAGTGTACCTAGCTGATAGCTCTATTTTGCCCAATGTCTTTGTAAACCTTTTGGAGAGCAGCTCTCCTGTTCCCGCTGTGTCTTCCCCAATTTAATGACCTTAATCTTATGTCTGTTAGGTTGTGAGCTCCCCCTATTCCATGCTGGTAATGAGAACCCCAACTCAGCCTCCAGGAAATTATTCATGCTTGAATGATGTCCCTCCAGTCTTGTGGAGTGGAAAACATCATCCGATCGTGACTTCAGGATGTTGCACAGAAGAATACTAATTACCCTGCCGCAGTGTTGCATGCCTGTAGATCCAGCTACTTGGGAGACTGAAGCAGGTAGATCATTTGAGTTTAGGCGTTTATGACCAACCTGAGCAACATGATGAGACCTTATGTCAAAAACAAAAAAATGATAAAGAAATTGAGCCAGGTGTGGTAGCGCATGCCTGCAATCTCCGTGCTCTGTGGGGCTGAAGACAGTGAATCACAAATTCAAGCCCAGCCAGGGCAAATTAACAACTTAAGTAAGATCCTGCCTGAAAAATAAAAAGGATGTGAGGACCTAGCTCGGTGTGAATGTCTTGGGTTAAATCCCCAGCACTCCCCGCAAATCCATTCTTTCCCAGGAACATCTTTACAATAGTTGTGTAACTGAGTGTGCTAGTCCAGTTAGCCTGCAAGTACATGGTCAGCGAAAGAGCAGCTAAGGTCTGCAGCTGGATGAAAAGAAAATAGCACACATACCAACTCAAGAGCGAATTCAAATCATGCAGTTAGTCAAGCTTAGAAATGTTAAAGAAAATACAGGAAGAAAGATAAAAAGTTAAAATAAAATGCATGGATAAGGACTCTTTCTCCCAGGAAGAAGATTCTTAAGGAGTACTTGAATTAGTTGACAGCTCCTCCCTAACCTCTAGGGTGGAGAAATTTACAAGGACACAACAACCTGTTTTTGTTAACCTTGGTGTCCTTTAAACTCAGCTGTTTAAATAAGTGATTTTCAGGGCCGGGCAGATGACTCGGTAGACTGGCAAGCGCAAGGGCTTGAGTTCAATCCCTTGTTCCGCAAAAAAAAAAAAAAAAAAAAAAAAAAAGGCGATTTTCAAGGGCCTGCAAGCAGGTACAGGGGTCGGGGATTCGATTCCCCACATGCCCTGCCAGCCCCACCCGCGAGGTGCACTGAGATGGCAATTGAGACTGGGCGTGGTGGCACTCACCTGTAATCCCAGCATTTGGGAGGCTGAAAACAGGAGGCTCACTACGAGTTGGATATACGTAGTGAGACCTTGTAGACCCTGTCCTAAATACAGAAAAAGAAAAGAACAGATTTTCTTTAAACCCTAAAACTCACAGAGCTACCAGTTTTAACCCAGTTTCTTCACGCTGCTTATCTACATAGGCCAACAGCAAGGGAGCGCGCCAGCCATTCCGGCCATTCTGCTTTCAGAATTCCCTCCCAGTCGGGACTCCAGGAGCTGTCTGCCTTTTGATTTCTAATACAACTCTCCTAACTTCTCTTTTTGTCCATGAGTTCAGTCTTTTGGCTTTGTGAGACAATGAGCTTGGGTTTGTACAAAATTTACTGCTTCAGCTGTACTTCCAGGCTGAGCATTATTCATTAATCAGTCCCACCTAGCCTTGCCTATCCGGAAGATACTATGCACAGATTTTACTTTGATCCAGTTTTTCGCCTGTAGTGCTAGGGAAGGACACTGATCTCAGGCATGCTAGCCAAGTGGTGTGCTCCAAAATTCTTTTCAGTTCTATATCAAGGTGTTAGTTTGATCCTACAAAAATTACCTCATTATTGATGCACACAGAATAATTTAATTGAAAAAGTTTTAATACTTAAAAGGATAGGCTAAGCAGATTTTTTTCTTTCCTCCCTGGGGATCATAATTACCTAACAGAGAATATCAAAGGTTACAAGTCATCTTTTTCACTGCATGTGCTCCCTATTTGGTGCTTCTCCTCCTCTTCCTCCTTGTCCTTCTCCTCTTCCTTCTATTTTTTTTGGTTCAAATATGTATTCAACACCCACACTTAATATTTCTTCATTTCCAGAATAAGCCTGTATCTACATTTGCTGTCACTCGATCCTCTTAGTATGAAGATTTAACCTTTATAAAACGTACTTATTTCTTTTTTTAAATTATTTTATTTATTTATTTATTTTTGTGTGTGTGTGTGGCCAGCTCAGCCCACCTGGGGGCGGGGCTGGCTGGCATGTGGTGCTGGGGGATTGAACTTCGGTCCCTCTGTTTTGCTAAGCTTGTTCTAAGGAGGTGCTTTAGACCACTGAGCCATCTCACCAGCCCTTTTTTTTAAATTTTTTTTTATTTATATAAAACGTACTTATTTCTTAATGCAAATTTAAACCATTAATTTTGTGGTGACAGTGAGTTCAGGCAAAATTCTGTCCAAGTGTCAGCATGGCTTTCACACAATTATTCATAAAAACACAATTCTGAAATAAGCAATTAAAGAGATGTGAGGAAATGTTAGTTCTTGGGCATGGTAATACCCACCTATAATCCCAGCACTCTGGGAGGCTGAAGCAGGAGTATCACAAGTTCAAGGTTAGCCAAGGCATATTAACAACACCCTTTCTCAAAAATAAAAAAAAAGTGAAATGGGCTAGGGATGTAGCTCAGTGAGAAGCCTAGGCACAGTTCTCAGGACTAACATAAAGAAAGTAAGCAATGCCCAATTATCTTTAAAGTCTATTTATTTATTTATTTTGGTGTTTTGAGACAGCATCTCACTATGTAGTTCAGGTTGGCTGTGAACCCACTACATAAGCCAAGATGGCCTCAAACTTATGATGATCCTCCTGCCTCAGCCTCCCAAGTGCTGGGGTTATAAGCATGTGCCACCTTGCCCTACTAAAAGTTCATATGTCATAACCAACTACTTTTTGGCTCCACACATGCTAGTACTCTACCATTAAACCATAGCTTTAGCCATCCCTCCTTTTTTGTCATACTGGGGATCAAACAAAGGGGTAACCTACCACTGAGCTACATCTCCAGTCCTTTTTCTTTTTAATTATTTTTAATATTTTATTTATTTATTTACTTATTGGGACAAGGTCTTTCTGCACAGCTCAGACTCATAGTGATCCTGCTGTCTCAGCTTCCCCAGTGCTGGGGTTACAGGTGTGCACCACCACCCCAAATCTTGGTGGCCAGCTCGGCAGGGGCCCACACAGCATGTGGTACTGGGGATTGAACCCAGGTCCTTAAGCTTGCCAGGCAGGTACTTAGACCACAGAGCTGTCTCCATGCCCCCCCCCCTTTATTTTGAGAGAAAAGTCTTGCTAAGTTGACCAGGCTGGCCAAAATCTTACAGTCCTCCTGTCTGTCTCCCAAGTGGTTATTTTTTTTTTATTTTTTAAATTTATTTATGTGTGTGTGTGTGTGGCCAGCTCAGCCCACCAGGGGGCGGGGCTGGCTGGCAT
>NW_004524827.1:558981-562615 GCF_000260255.1 Octodon degus | reverse complement strand
AAAAAAAAAAAAAAAAGAAACCATCTGAAGATGAGTGGGGTAAAACCCTGGATGCCGTGGAAGCTGCCATAGCCCTGGAGAAAAACCTGAACCAAGCTCTTCTGGACCTTCATGCCTTGGGCTCTGCCAAGATCGACCCCCATATCTGTGATTTCCTGGAGAACTGCTTCCTAGATGAGGAGGTGAAGCTCATCAAGAAGATAGGTGACCACCTCACCACCCTCCACAGGCTGGGCAAGCACCCCTTCAAAAGGCTCACCTTCAAGCACGACTCGGAGGCTGCAGAGCCTGGCGGTCTCTGAGGGTCTCCTGCATCACCTGGCATCGGGACTTCAGCCTAACCCTCTCCCTCCAGCCACTAGGCAGCTCTTTCACTTCTCTGGAGTCCCTGCCCAAATCTTGGACCAAACAAAATAAACCCTTTTGCAGCAAAAGAAAAACAAAATAGAAAATGTATCAAATGCAATCATGGAGTTGGACAATCTCAGAATCTTTGGCTTTGGGGCCGGAGAGATGGCTCAGTATAAGCGCTTCCCTGGCAAGGGCCTGAGTTCAATCCCCAGTTCTGAAAAAAAAATCTTTGGCTTTTTTGGGCCAAGTGTCTGAAACTTCCTCCAGTTGGCATCTCTGTCTGTGTTCTTGTGGTGATCATCTAAACCACCCAATGCAACATCGTACCACCCAGTATTTATACTCATTTGCACCTTTGATTCCCCCCACCTTCATGTGCTGGGGATAGAATCCACAGCCTTGTACGCACTAAGCAAGCACCTTACTCCTGAGACATACTTTTTAGCCCCAAGACTTACTTGTATCTTACATCCCAGAGTTTCTGAGAGCCTAACAAGTATTTAAATACAATTTGATTTTATGGGATTAAGAGACTAACGGTGATAGAGTCATACAAGGAAATGAAACAAGGTTTCATTAAATTCATTAAACAAGATGATTTAATTTGAGTATGCTTCAAATACAAGGAAACTTATAAAGGCTCAAATAATTCATCTAGCCCCAGCAAAGATTTAGAAAAGACAAGGACTGCCTGGCAAATGAATATTCTTTTTCTTACCATTCCCTAACGTGAGTTTCCGGCTTAAAAATTCAGAACCCATCATGTGAACTTGAATCTGTCTAATCTATTGGGGAAGAGAGACAAAATGTATCCCAAATGTATCCCCGCAGGGTCCTGGTGCACACAAAGCACCCTAGAGGAGTCTCCATAAATGTTTTCAAACCTTTCCTTTAAAACCTTTATTTTAGGTTCTTCACACATTGCAGAATTCTTACTTCTGCATTGTTTCTCTCCCAGTTGAAATTTGTTTCCTCTATTTTCTCATTCCTTCACAAGTTCACTACTACAGGAAACTTTCCCAAGTCCCTCCCTCTAGCACTTTAAATTTGTTTATTAATCAACTCTCTATGACAGAGCCTGCTGGCACCTAGTAGATGTTTAGTGTTTGTTGATAAGAATGACATTTGTGGAAAATCAGTATTAATTTTGAATTGTATATTTGTCACAACACGGCTTTCAGATGCAGAGGTTGTCCCACTGGTTCATTTATTCACTTGTTTATTGACTGCTTCACTCATATATGTAGTGCTGAACAAAAATTAACCCAATGACAACTAAAGGACTAGAGTGTGCTGGTCACCGGGACACAGTGACTAAGACATGGTTCCTGACTTTCAAGGTTTGCCTTAGCATTGTAGTGAAAAGTTCTCATTTTTATTTCCAAATTCTGTTTTTTCCCCTCCAGTGCTGTGGATGGGATCCAGGGATTCCCACATGGCAAGCAAGCACTCTGCCAATAAGCTACACCCCCAGCCCCATTTCCAAATTGTTCAGATCAGAAATGTAGTTTTGTGTTTTAGATTTACTTTCTTCTAGTTGATTAGGCAGGTTAAAAGAAACATATACCCATTTTAATATCATATGGTCAGCCCAGTCTTGCCATCCAAAAAAGAGCTTGGATTTGAACACATACACATCAGGGAGTGAGGCAGCCAATTTAGCTAATTCATGCCAAAAATTAGCTAGAAACAGCTTCATTGCCTATAAGAACAGCTTGACTGGTGATTCACCATATGATTTAGGTGAGTCACATAACCTCTATGTCTGGAGTTCCTCCTCTGTAAATTACAGAGATGGTAGGAACATAATGAATGAGCTACTCAATGGCTTACTCCAAGACCAGAAGTGAGGGTTTTGCCATGGCTATGACTCTACCTATCTGTTCGATCTTGGGAAAACCATTTTCTCTGTGGCTATTTCTCAGCAGCAGAAATATGACAAGCAGCACATTTCATGGGAAAGTTATGAAATAAATTATGCAGTGCTTCAAAAATTGGTTGTAGATATGTTTTTAGGTTGACATCACTAACATGTATTAAGAGGTCCTTTGGAACTACAAATTGTCATCCCATTATCAGTTACATATTCTTACTTTTACATGCTAGAAAACAGAGCTGACTTGGCTGTCCAAGTCAACTTATTTATTATTATCTTTTTGGTGCCAGAGATTGAACTGAGGACCTTGTGCTTGCCAGGCAGGCACTTACACCACTGAGCTATCTTCCTAGCCCTTAAGGGAAAACTTACTTTTAATTTTATCTTTCATGGCTGGGGATCAAACACAGGGCCTTGCGCATGCTAGGTAAATGCTGTACCAATGAGCTACACATCTACCCTCTGTTTTAGGACCACACATACAGCAGGGTTTAACAACATTCATCTGGTTTTTGTGGAGGATGCCTGTAATCTCAGCACTCTGGGAAGTAGAGGCAGGAGGATTAAAAGTGGAAGGGTAGCCTGAGCAATTTAGCAATGTGGTGAGATCCTGTGTCAAAAATAATTATTAAAAATGGTCTGGAGGGGGCCGGGGAGATGGCTTAGTGGAATAAGTGCTTAACTGGCAAGCATAAAGGCCTGAGTTCAATCCCCGGTTCCGAAAGTCTGGGGACACTGTGAATGGTGGTGCACACCTGTAATTCCAGTATTTGGGAGGCTGAGACAGGAGGATCACTGCAAGTTTCAGACCAGCCTGTGCTACATAGTGACTTCAAGGCCAGCCTGAACTGCATAGTGAGGCCCTGCCTCAAAAAGACAACAACAAGGCCCAGTGAAATAGCTCAGTGGAGTAAGAGTCTCCTTAGGCAAGTGCAGGGACTGGGATTCAATCCCTGGCACCACATGCGGTGCAGGCCCCATGCCCAGGCGCACTGAGCTGGCCACCAAGACCAGGCGTGGTGGCACACGCCTGCTATCCCAGCGCTGGGGAGGATGACAACAGGAAGATCACTATGAGACTGAGCTACAGTGAGACCCTGTGCCAAATACAAAAAAAAAAAGACAACAACAACAATAGGCTGGGGATGTAATCCTGGGTTCAATCTAGTACTGCATAAATACCAACAAACAACAAAAAAGCCACAACTAATTTCCACAACTATGCAAAGCAAAAATGTCTCCAATTTTCCACATGCCATTACCCATACATGTCTCATTTCATATCTATTGTACATTTTTTAATTATTTATTTATTTTTATTTATTACATTTATTTATTGTGTGTGTGTGTGTGGCCAGCTCAGCCCACCAGGGGGCGGGCTGGCTGGCATGTGGTGCTGGGGGATTG
>NW_004524827.1:558342-558881 GCF_000260255.1 Octodon degus | reverse complement strand
TGTGGTGCTGGGGGATTGAACCGCGGTCCCTGTGCTTTGCTAAGCTTGTTCTAAGTAGGTGCTTTAGACCACTGAGCCATCTCACCAGCCCATCCCAAGTGGTTATTATCACAGATGTGTGATCACCATGCCAGTCTTGCAGAATAGACCAAGTCTAAAAGGAAACGGGGTTGGGTTTGTAGCTCAGTGGGGGAGGTGGAAGAGGAAGAGGAAAAGGAGAAAGCAATTCAGCTTCTTTTTTACTAATCAGTAACCTAAATCCTTTACTTGCACATGTTGAATGTAATCAAGCCTTTTGGCTTCTTTCCTGGTTTATCAGATTTTGGTGCAGGGCCAGTGATGTAGCTTGGCAGCCAGTGCCTGACTGGCAAATGTGAGACTGTGAGTTCAATTCCCTGTACAAAAAAAACCCACAAAAAACACTTTAACATGGTGGCTCATGCCTGGGAGGCTGAGGCAGGGGGACTGTTGCGAACTCAAGGCCAGCCTGAACTGCAGAGTGAGACCCTGTCTCAAAAAGACAAAAAAAAAGTATATAT
>NW_004524827.1:540114-545917 GCF_000260255.1 Octodon degus | reverse complement strand
TTATTTATTTTTATTTATTACATTTATTTATTGTGTGTATTGTACATTTTGGATCTTATTGATACTTTCAGCCTCTCATACTAGGGAGACAATAGGATGTTTACACAGGTGCATCTGAATTATTTTACTAATAAGTATGGTCTCAAGTTGCATTCATTTACCTATAAAAGTCTCCAGTTTGTCCTTTATGGCTGAGTAGTACTCCATTATATAACATGGAGTACTTCTTCATTCATTCTTTATTTGTTCAGCAGTTGATGGGCACTTGGGCTGTTTCTAAGATTTGGCTATTACAAACTGTGCTGCTGTCAACATAGGTGTGTATACATCACTGTGGTATGATGCTTTTAATTCTTGTTTTTTATGTATTTGGTACAGGGTCTCACTATGCAGCTTGGACTTATAATGATCCTCCTGTTTTCAGCCTCCCCATCGCCAAGATTACAGGCATGTGTCACCACGCTGGGTCTCAGTGGCCAGCTCAGTGTGCCGGGGGTGGGGCCTGGATGGCGTGTGGTGCTGGGGCTCGAATCCTGGTCCCTGTGCTTGCCTAAGGAGCTGCTTAGTCTGCTGAGCTATCTCACTGGCCTGATGCTTGTAATTCTTTTCAGCAGATACCCAGGAGGGGAATAGTTGGGTCAAATGGAACCTCTAGTCCTAGTATTTTGAGGACTCTCCACACTGATTTCCACAGTGGTCCCACCAGTCTACACTCCCACCAACAGTGGACAAGGGTTCCTTTTTCCCCACAGCCTTTCTAGCATTTGTTATTGGCTGACTTCTTTTTTTTTTGAACCGGCGATTGAACTCAGGTCCTTGCACTTGCCAGGGAAGTGCTTATTCCACTGAGCCAACTCCCCAGCCCCCTGGCTGACTTCTTGATGTTAGCCATTCTTTCTGGGGTGAGATGGAATCTCAGTGTGTTTTAATTTGCATCTCTCAAGTGAATAGCGATGTTGAACATTTTTTTATGTTTGTTGTATTTGTGTTTGTATTTATTTGAGACATGTGTATGCATCTCAGATGCCCAGTTTTGGATTTACCTATACACTTCTAAGTTAAACACACAAGGAGTAACCATGCAGAATGGAAGGCAGAGAAATAATACACATAAAGGATTCTGAGAGCCATGAAAACGGCCAAGAAACTGTGTAAATGAATTTCATTTCCCATATTCCTTACCAACCAGACACTGGTCCAGAACTGGTTCATTTTTTGGTAAAACTAGCCCATAATTAGTTCAATAAAATCTAATTAGATGAACAATTCCTTGGGCTTACGTAGAAAGTTTATACATTTTCAATCTCTTTCGTGTAATTTTCTCGTATGATCCATAACAACTGATATTTAAGGTAAAACAGGAATTATTATCCCCATATATTAATATTTTCATTATATTTCATTTCAGATAGCTGAATATTGATTTAGAATTCACATTTAGTAAGTCTTTTAGGCTAGCTCATATAAATCACATGAAATATAATTTATATTAAGTTTATTATAGAAAACTAAGAAAGAATAAAAAGAGTAATTTGTTTTGAGCTGGGGATATAGCTCAGTGGTACAAGCATCTACCTAGCAAGCACAAGGTCCCAAGTTTGGTTTCCAGTATGAAAAAAAAAGGAATTTGTTTTAATAGCAACAAAATATAATTGGAACAGAAATGGGTTTTCCTGATGAGCTAAGTCATTCTCTTACTTAATGATTAACAGGAGCATTTGTTAAATTTTTACTAAGAAATCCATGGATAATGTTTGCTTAATGAAAACAATGATTTTATTAAGTTTTTCTCTACTTTAAAAGGTAAATTTTATGCAGAGCAATTTTGGAGTCTTTTGTTTTCAATGCTAGGTCCTCGGAGATACCAGTTAAGTGTTCATGACCACACTCATGTTTTCTCTTTCTTTATTCCCTCAATACATTTGTCAGTAATCTGGCAGACACAGAGCCTAATCTATACCAAACAAAATTCCACTATCTAATGAGAAAATACATTTCTAATGTCTTAGCCAAAAATGCAAAGCCCTCTGTAAAAGCAAATGCAATTAAAAAGAAGTCCCTAGCACCTAGTAACAGAATAAAACTAAGGAGACACAACATACACTTACAGAGAAATGAGTAACAAAATAAAAGTTTACAAAATGAATGAATATCTGTAATTTTGCATATAAAATACAGGTTTTAGGGGCTGGAAATATAATGTAGAGGTAGAACATTTGCCAGCATGCGTGAGTCCTGGATTTGATCCCTTGTACTGCCAAACTTTTGGTACAGAAAAGACTGCTGAAATTAAGAATTAGATCTTGAAGCAAGGTCATTGACTTAATACATATTATCTCAATTAACTATATCCTAGTTTTTCTTTGCAAATTTATATTCTTCCCGAAAATTAAAAGGAAAATAACAATGCTTTATTTTTTTTCTGTATTTAAGACAGAGTCTACAGAGTCTCATTACGTAGATCGAACCCTGGACGCTGCGCTCTGCCTAAGCAGGTGCTTTAGTCCACTGAGCAATCAGACTGGCCCTAATAATGCTTTATTTCTGTTGGATAATTTCTTGCTTTTTAAAAAAATTTAGTACAGGATCGACAGGGTCTCACTACGTAGATCAGATTCATATGTGCCACCACGCCCAATCTCAATAGCTGTCTGAGAGGATCCCAGAGGTGGGGCCTGTATGGCATGCCAGGGGTTGAACCCCGGCCGCCGTGCTCTGCCTACGCAGGCACTTTAGTCCACTGAGCTATCTGGCTGGCACTTATTTCTTGCTTTTAATCATTATTCTCCAATATCTATTCATAAGATTCAAGTTAACAAGTACAGGCCATGGACATTAGTTATGGTCCATATTGAGTCTTGGAAATCTCAAACTAGGATAATACCTTTCAAAAAATCTCTAAGCAAACCAAATGTATTACAAAGTCAAAATGGCTCAGTTATGCAAGTATGTGTTATAAATAAATCAATGCTTTGGAGAAAAAGAAAACTAAGTACACTGGCTGTCATGTAGTCTCACCCATGTTAAGATTTTTATTTTGGTCACAGTACAGACCAATGTAGATGTATGAGTGTGAATTTGTACAACTCTGAAGCTGTTTAGAGGCCTAAGCCCTCTACCCTGTCTTCTTTGCCACACTTTAATGATTTCAGAACTAAAAAAGAATTCAGAATTGTTAATTACTATGAATTAGAGAGGCTGACTCTTTTCAACTCTGAAATTCTCATTCCAAATTAACGGCTCACATTTCACTCAAGTGTTGGCTCTCTCTAGAAGTGCAGATCTGTTCTGTACAATCTCAGCTGGTTGCTGTTGTTCTAGCACTTATGAGTGAGGCTTCAAGTACTTAACTCTTTCAGTGCGTGAGTGAAGGATGCTCTAGTGGCAACGAGCAATGGTGGGCTAGGTGTTGGTAATGAGCAGTGTTCTGACCTTCACAGTGACGAGGTTGAAGATGTTCTCATTACAAAGCTTAATGTAAGAATTGTGATCAACATATATGGTGAATTTTTAAATTTAAAATATTAGGGCTGGGGAGATAACTTGGCAGCATAAGCTCCTGCCTGGCAAGCTCAAGGTCCCAAGTTCCAGGCACACTGTGCCGGCCCTGGATCTGGGCGTGGTGGTGCATACCTGTAATCCCCACACTAGGGAGGCTGAGACATGAGGATCACTACGAGCTCAAGCTGTGTAGCGAGACCCTGTATCCAAAAAAAATTAAAAATAAAAATTGCTACACTAAAGGACATTTTGTCAATAACCCTTTTGAGTACTTCCCCTTGTTTTGAACACAATATGCAATCTTTCTTCCTCTTTCTGATGCAGTCCTGGAAGTCTTTTGTGTCTGCATGAGGTGTGATTTTTTTTTAATGTATGTTGAGTGCTACTGCTGTGTGCCATCCAATGGAAAGGCAGGCTTGTGAAAGTATTAGGGGGAGTCTAGGCGATAGCTCAATGGCAAGGTTCCTGCTGTGGAAGTGCAAGGTCCTGAGTTTGATTCCTGGGACCAAAACCCAAAAAACTTAGGGTGTGCCCTATTTACCTTATTCACCAAATGTGCCACCATGCAACTTTGTCTCTTCTCCAAAGTTCAAAAGACCACGACAGGTAAACATTTTGAATTGATTCAGCCACAGCAATGCAACTTAATACACCAAAGAAACATTCTAGAACTGCTTGAGAGAGTGGCAAGAATGATGGGATAAATGTGTTTATAGTGAGGGGGAAGATTTTAAGGGGGATTAATGGCAATACATCCTTTTATACAACGCATTTCAAAGCATAAACATTCACCATAGCTTGCTTCTTTCTTTATTGAGACAGGGTGTCATTATGCAGCCCAGGCTGACCTTGAACTCACTATGTAGCCCAGGTTGGCCTCAAACTCAAGGCGATTCTCCTGCTTCAGCTTTCACTGAAGTTTTCAATCACATCTTCATATACTATATACAAGAAAGTATTTCTGAACAGAATTAGAAGAGACTTCATAAGATTTATTTTATACCTCCATGAGAAGGCATTATTTTCTCTTTAATACACAATTAGATCAACAATGAGTTATTGGGAAAGAAGGTGAGGCTGACATTTACTCACAGAGAATCACACTGATTTAGTTTTTACTCTTCTTTCTTGCTTCTGCTTCATACTTTAGAACATATTGCACTGGTTTTCAGACTTCTCAGTGTTGAGGACCAAACCCAGGGCCTCAGGGCTTCACCCATAGTAGGCAAGTACTCTACCACTCAGCTCTTCTCCAGCCCTGATTTTAACAACTGGGATGAGGGAAAGAGAAGAAACAAGTGGGAGATTATTAGCTAATTGTACTACTACTTTCTACTGGTTTATTGAAAGGAACAGTTAATGTTCAATTGTTTGATCAATCTTGCATGCCTATATGTGGTAATCTGAGCAACTGCTTTGAAGATAACAATATGTAATCCATCTTATTTTGAATAAAGATCTGGTCAAAGAGGCAGTAAAAAAATATGTAATCCAACAACCATTGTTAATTTCCTATCATCTTGTTTTGAAATTCTGTATGACTTTTTGTTTTGTGTGGTCTTGTTTTTGTCTTTAAAAAAATCCAAGAAGCAGAAATCTTTAGCCTGCACCATACAACATAGAGGGCTCCTTAACACACAGGTATATGGGTTAAACTCCCAAGTTTCTGATTTAGTGGGTCTGGGCAGGTGTCCAAGAATTTGTACATCTTCATGGGACACATTGTAGATTTCACACAAGCATAGGATATTATACTTATCATGAGTAATATCAAGAGTTTGAATTTCTTTCAAGTTCTCAGGTCATACAGATCCTGGGACCATACTGAAAACGATATGCTTCATATCATGGAGCCTGTTATTAATCAGTATTCATTTCACAAATTATGAACTGCCAATAGTGAGACTGGTTTAAAAGTTTAGAAAATATTTTTGTGGTGCTGTGTTGAACCTGAGTTATTGTGCATGCCAAGCAAATGGACTACCATTGAGCTACACCTCAGCCAAAGTATTTTTAAAATGATCTCATGTTTTTGGGATTTTAGTTCCCTTAATATTCAAATAAGGGAGGGGGCTTGATCAGAACCTTTGTCTTGCCTCCATTTCTCGTGTCTCCTGTCCCTATTTCATCCCCACTCCCCTTCCAGGGACCTCGTTGACTAACCCGCGGGTCGGGTCAAGTGGTGCCCAACTCGGGGCTCTGGCACGGGGGATCCAGTGAGGGACACCGGTCGTCAGCCTGGCCAGCACCCTCTCCTCAGGAGGTTGACTCGTCGCGGGAGCCTGCCGCTTCGCGTCCCCTC
>NW_004524827.1:534350-540014 GCF_000260255.1 Octodon degus | reverse complement strand
TATGGGGTTAGCTGGGTCGCTCACTCCTCAGAGTCTTAAGGTCCAGTTTGCTTCTCTTTGTCTCAGCTGTGAGGCACTTTGTCTCTGTGCCTGTGCTATTTGAGCAGGGCCTAGAAAAATATAGGCTAATTTTTAAAAGAGAAATTTTTTTGAGATAACTTGGATTTGCATACAGCTTACAAGAAGACAGTACAGAGGAATAATCTGCATACTTTTCCCAGTTTGCCCCAATGATAAAATGTGCAAACTGGGTCCAAGGAGGTCCTGCAAAGAGGAGATGGGCTCTCAGCCAAGTAGTTTCCTAACTGTCCTCTTAGAAAAGGCAGTGTGAGGCATAGGCAGACTTACTAGGCAGACTCTGGAAGTAAGGGACACTGAGAAAGGACTCCAGCTCGAGAAACTCAGAGTGGCCTACTCACAGAAGCACCATGGCACTTAGGGGTTGGCTGGGGTGGGCCAGGGCCTGCTCCATCACCTTATCAGTTCCAGTTTCATAGCTCTGGATGAGTCGTTCTGGCTTGAGGGCTGTTCCTTTCCCACGAGATATCTGTCTTTGCTTGGGAGGGAGGCAGCCTCATTTCCTGCATCGGGCAGGTGACTCAGCATGGGGTGGTTGTGAGGCTGTACTCTGCTGGCAAGTGAGGCGACTGCAGGCTTAGATGGACTGGACACATCTAGGCATTCATTGCTCTGGGGCCTGGACCTGAATATTGTGCAAAGCTGGCAGTTGGGTACCTCTCTCAGTTCTGAAAACTACTTTAGTTACTCTTGGTATCCTCAGTCGTAAAGGGGGATGAGATGGGCTAGATAAATTTAGGACTAATGAAGTATGTAATACAGACACTCCTTAAATGATTAACACCCCCAGTGCAGAGCTGAGCATGATCTGACCCAGAGTTTTAAAAAAACAAGCCAAAATTGAATTTGTCTCCTCTGTACCTCTCTTTATTTCTTCTATCCTACCTCAACAATATTGTGCAAAACTATAACATAAGATCAACATTAATAAAAAGCACTGTTTTTACTCAAATTTTCCATTTTACTTGCAGTCACATTTCTGTGTGTGCATACATTTACATGTGTATGTATATTTATGTATAACTTTGCATTTTTATCAATTTTATTCTTATATTGATTTAGTAAACAACTCATGTATTTACCACCAATCAGTATTCTGAGCACTTTCAGTATCACAAAATATCCACTTATTGCTCTTTTATAAGCACACCCACCTCCCTCCACCCCCCAATCCAGTGCAACCACTCATCTGCCCTCCATTTCTTAAATTCTGCCACTTCAAAATGTTATATAAATAGACCCTTTTTTCAAAAGTTTTCTGCACTTAGGGTGAGAAACATATGCAGTGCTACAGGATTTCAAGAAGGGCAAAAGCCCCTTTGTGTTTCTTATTCCATTTAAAGAAAAATATTTCCTACAAGTAGAGTAAAAGAGCACAATTAACCAACTCTGGTAAAGTTCTAATTTGGTGACAGTCAGCAAAGGCCCTTAGCAATGGACACTGCTCCAAGTAGTAGTTTCTATATGAGCATAGCACCTTACTCCAGGCAATTTAGACAGGACTTTGGCACTAAGGCAAGGAACAAAAATTGTGTCTGAAATTCATATATCAGAATTGTCAACTTGATAAAGGATAAAATTCACATCTAGTTGAAGAAAAAGTCTTGATTTCTAGTCACAGTTTCACATTCTATTTCATATTCCATCTTTGAACAAACATTCGGATTCTCTGGGGCCATCTAAAAGTATGTTTTCCAAAAAAAATAAAAGTATGTTTTCTTTGAACATTAAGATGTCACTGGGCCAGCCAGATAGCTCATCGGATTAAAGCTCCTGCTTAGACAGACACAGCGGCCAGGGTTCGATCCCCAGTGTGCCATGCAGGCCCCGGCCCCAGGGCGCAACGGTGGCGATTGAGACTGGGTGTGGTGGTGTGCACCTGTAATCCCTGCTCTTGGGAAGCTGAACACAGGCAAATCACTACAAGTCCGATCTATATAATGAGACCCTGTAGACCCTTACTAAAATACAAAAAAAAAAATCCATTAGCAAAGATAAGTTTAATGTTTTTCCTGTGATGAGAAGGGTTACAACATTCTCATTTCCTCCTCAAATGGCAAAATGACAAAACAGTTGTGGGGCCAGGCATGGTGACATATACCTGTAACCTCAGAATTGCCAGAGGCTGAGGCAGAAAGATCACAAGTTCCTGGGCAATTTAGCCAGACCTTGTTCAAAAACAGAAAATAAGAAAGGCTGGGTGGATGCCACTTGAAGATATTCTTATAAGTGAAATAAACCAGACCTACATCTGTAAATATTGTATTGTATCCCTAGTATAAGAACTTAAAAGAGGGGCTGGTGAGATGGCTCAGTGGTCTAAAGCACCTACTTAGAAAAAGCTTGGCAGAACACAGGGACCGCGGTTCAATCCCCCAGCACCTCATGCCAGCCAGCCCCACCCCCTGGTGGGCTGAGCTGGCCATGCGCGCGCGCGCGCACACACACACACACATACAAATAAATGAATTAAAAAAAAAGAACTTAAAAGAGGAATTACATAGAGAAAGGTACAACACAAATAAAAGGAAAGGGAGAACTGGACAATGAGGAGTGGGCAAGGAGAAAAGCTGGGAAACATGACAGAGACAAAGCCTTACATTTGTACGTATGAGATGAGTGGGGCAGTGATCCTGGGGGACATCAGCAGGTTTTTGAGACTAGCAGTTGGCTGGTGAGACTCTCACCCTGACTAACTGTATATGCTGGTGCCCATGAGTCAGGCAGCTTCACTGAGGATGGCGATGTGTAATAGAGGTGTCATGCTTGGACTGCTTGCCATCCTGGTCTTCTAAATATGTACTTCATGTCATGACATACCATTTACTGCCATAATGTCTCTCAAGTAAAGGTGTTTTTTTTTTAAAAGGGTAATAAATGAAAAAAAAAGACACAAGAATAAGAAAAAAAATGTCACAGGTGGGTCCTGTTACAATTCTGTGTATGGTTAGATTTCTAAATTTCTTTGTAAAAATATGTTAATGCTTATTTCTACTTTTATAAAATTATTTTTCCTTAAAAAAAAAAGAAGGGCTGGGGGTTTAAGCCCCAATACTGGGAGAAATAAACAACCAACCAACAACCATGTTGTTAGAAAGCCACCAGGGTTAGGAATTAGGGGTTAGGGGCAGGTGGGGCATTCCTCCATTGGCTTTGTGTCTCTAGATTTTTCCCTTCAGAGGGATGGGATACTGTTACGACATCTTGCTCTATATCCTCTCCTTTCCCAACTCAACAGCTCAGTGTTCTGAAAACAGCATCTTTTCGTCTGCTGCTGTGGAGTCATCTAAAGAATTTCAAGCCAGACATGGTGGCTCATGCCTGTAACCCCAGCACTCAAGGAGGATAAGGCAGGAGGATGGAAAGCCAGAGCCCAGTCTGGGAAGCTTAGTAAGATGCTGTCTCAAAATAAAAATAGAAGTCAGGTGTGGTGGCACACGCCTGTAATCCCAGCACTGGGGAGGCGAGGCAGGAAGATCATTACAAGTTCAAGGTCAGCTTGGATGGGGCCGGGGAGATGGCTCAGGAGAATAAGTGTTTCCCTGGCAAGTGCAAGGGCCTGAGTTCAATCCCTGGCTCTGCTAAAAAAAAAAAAAAGACCAGCCTGGACTACAAAGTGAGCTCAAAGCTAGCCTGAAGTACATAGCAAAATTCTGTCTGATGACCACAAAAAGACAAATAAAAGATAAATAAATAAATAGGCTGAGGATATAGCTCCTTGGGAAAGTCTTGGGTTTCATCCTACCCTAAACATAAGAAGACATCCTTCAGCATGTGTGAGGTCCTGGATTCTATAGTTAACACTGGAAAAAAATATAAGAAATTAATTTGAAAAAAGAGGAAGGACCTCCATTAGGGTTGCAAGGAAGCCACTGGGCTGATTTATTTTTAAATCTTTAAGATTTGTTGTCCGAGAGATGATGAGTGAATCAACTGAAGTGAAAAGTTGAGAAAGGAAGGGAGAGTGCTACCTGGTTGGCTATCCTCCCCAAAGAGAAAGCCTGAGACTCCTCAAGCCCCTCCTCCCCCAAATTAGTGATCCTCACTACCATTGTTGGCTGCATTCGATTTTAAAGCTAGTTGGCACAAGTGGCTAAATCATGTAGTAATAACAACTAAGACCCATGTCAGCCATAACATTTTGAATGCCTACTCGCATGTGTGGAGAAGAAGCAAGTCTGAGCGAGAGATTCAGTGTGATTCAGCGGTTCAGTATAATTATGCACTTTCAAAGCATGATTCACCCGTGGACTGCGAAGTGCATTAGTTACTTTAATGATTTTTCATAACACTGCTGTAAGACCATTATTCCTTACAGACAGCTGAAGAAACTGATACACAGAAGCTACCAGGAGCTTCAACCACCATGAATCACCTGCTCAGTTCCTTCTATTCCCAATTTGTCATCTGAATTCACTGGCCATTTCCAGGTGAAAGAGTGCTTGAGCAGTGTTTTGTTTTTTGGTTTTTTTTTTTTTTTTTTGCTTTGTTTTGTTTTTGTTTTTTAGAGCAGAATGTATTTATTGGAGGAAAGAAAGCTCCTGTCCTAGAGAGGCACAGAAAGGGGACCCAAGTAGGTTGCCTGGTTGAGCAGTGTTTTGAGTGAATTTTGGCTTCTATGTTTTGTTGGTTTGGAACCACAGGAAACCTAATTCATTTGAGGATGCTGTTTAAAGAGTTTCCCTCCACTCCTGGCTGGCCTGTCACTTTCAGTCCTGCTGCTTCAGCTTCCCAAATGAAGAGATTACAAACCTGCACTGCCATTCCCATTTCTGTTTTATTTTGTTTTGACTTTCTGAGACAGAGTCTCACTATGCAGGTCAGGCTGATCTTGAGCTTGCTTTGTAGCTCAGGCTGGTCTAAAGTTCTCAAACTCCCAAAGTTCTTCCTACCTCAGCCTCGTGAGTGCTGGAATCACATGGGTGCGCAGCCACTCCAGGCTCACACCCGGTTTTGAAGAGTTATTATTCAATGGAATGTATATTGAAACATATAAAAATACTCAACACACATGCCAGCACATACAGACAAGCCTACAGCATCATATGCCAAGTTGGTCCTTCTTTCCTTCCTCATCAACACAGCACAGAAACAACAAAACAAGCGGCATGTCCCAGGTCCTGAGGTCCTATTTCTTGCTTCAACAGTGTTTGGGTGAAACACATCCACGGCCTCCCTCTTTCTTCTTCCATCGACCTTCCAGGTACAAATTTCGGGACCATCTTCTTGCCTATCTCCTCGTTCCAGGACCAGACAGCACCATTCATTTGTGGGTAGCTCCTTACTGCTGGCCAGTCATGACCTCTCAGATTCATCAGAATTATTCCACAGAGGTGAAGGCTGCTGTCAACCGCTTGGTGAACCTGCACCTGTGGGCTTTCTACACCTACCTCTCTCTGGGATACTACTTTGATGTGACAATGTGGCTCTGACAGGCCCCAGTCATTTATTTCTCAAGCTGGCTGAGGAGAAACAAGAGGGTGCCGAGTGCCACTTGAAGATGCAAAACCAGCATGATGGCTGTGCTCTCTTTCAAGATGTGCAGAAACCGGTCTGGTGAGATGGCTCAGTGGTCTAAAGCACCTA
>NW_004524827.1:533129-534250 GCF_000260255.1 Octodon degus | reverse complement strand
AGGTCTGTCCCTGGTTTCCCTTGGAAGGTACTATTGACTCCAAGCGCTGGAAACGGGTGGGTGATGCTTTAAAAGACTATTATGATGTTTTTGGGCCCGAAACAGTCCCTGTGACTGCTTTTGCTTACTGGAATCTAATAGATGAACTCTTATCCCAAAAGTCTCGAGATCCCCAGGTTGCTTCCATGATTCAGAAGGGTGAAAAGATCCTCCGAGTGGACTCTAATCCCTCAGTCTCCGCTTCTGCCGATAAACCATCCACTCAAACTAGTTCAGATGCCCCCAAACAACAAGAGGACCTTATGTCCTTCGATAGTGATGGTGATGGGGAGATGACTCAGGCGCCAGCTCAAGATGGCGCAGAGCTTGCGGACAGAGATGGCGGAGAACAAAGAACTTCTTCCCAATCGGTGAAGAAGACTCTAGTGGGTGGAGCCTCTTCGGCCATTTTGAATACAGTTACCCCCGCCGACACTGTGGCTACTAAACCGTATAGCAAAATTTACCCTGATTTGCCAAAGCCCCCAGAGCTTATAGCGCGTTCTAATAACACTGACTGGGATGATCTAGCGCAACAAGCCGCTCAATATCACATTCCAGATTGTCCCCCACCTTTTCCCGCTGCTCCGCCTACGGTTTTCCCAGCTTTTGATTCCCAGGCAGAACTAAAGTCTAGGCTACAATTCCTTAAGTCTCAGATCGCTTTAGAAAAAGAATATCAAGACCTTATTATTCTTCTTAAAGAACTTCGACTAAAAAATTCTTGTCACCACAATCAGCCTGGCTCCTGCTGCGTTTCTTTGATACCACCTACTGGTGGCTTTGTCTCCCGGCCCACTGCCCGGCAGGATCATACTTCCATCTTAATTGATATGGATGTACCACCGCCTATTGGTGACTCTTCAGAAATCTTCTGTTCGCCCTGGCCGACACTCTGCCTTGTTAGACTTTGAGGCTTTTCCAATTTTCGAGTCTACTGATGCCCAGGGACGTTTGGTCCGCACCCACTCTGGTTTTGATTTTAAGGTTCTTAAAGAACTTAAAACTGCAGTGACCCAATATGGTGCTACTGCCCCCTATACTGTTGCCATTCTTGACTGTTGCTGATCTTTGGCTTTCGC
>NW_004524827.1:522664-533029 GCF_000260255.1 Octodon degus | reverse complement strand
AGCTACATCCCCAGCCCTTGTTCCTATCTTTGACCTATGTTATTACTAGGCTGATGAGTTATTACTAAACTGGGTGGGACCCTCCTATCTTGGTCTACTACAGGGCTGAGATGGCAAGCATTTCCTACCATGCCTGGATTGGAGTTGATTTGTGATTAAATGTCCATTAAAGTTTAGCTTCAGTAGTGGTGAGTTAAAAAATCCAACCTTTTGTTTTGTCTTGAAACAGGGTGTCACAATATAACCCAGGGTGGGCTCGATCAGCCTCCCAAGAGTGCTGGGACTACAGACATGTGTTACCATGAAAAACAGTAAAAATACATTTTGTAAAATTTTTTTCTTCTCTGTTAAAAATAGAGAAAGAAGAAGCTGAGAATGCTGGTACATGCCTAAAATCCCAGCATTCAGAGGCGGAGGTAGTACTGTTGTGCTTTCAAGGCCAGCCTAGACTAGGCTAGAATTTGAGTTCAAAGTTAGCCTGAATTTTTTTAGCAAGACCTTATCTCAAAACAAAAAGTAAGGAATTAGGGAAGGAATAAATATTGCTCCTGGGGTGCAGAGTACTTGTGTGGGTGGGCAGATAAGACACTGGTCCAAAAGATTGGCAAAATGATGGTAATTGTTGAAAGTAACTGATGGATACCATGGATTCAATATACTTTCTACTTTTGTGTAACACAAGTGCTAAGAATCCCCATCCTGATTAATATTAGTTGAAAAAACTGCATTTATGACAAGGCTATGATTTGTCTCATGTAACAGTGGTACAATTGTCCAAAATTAGATAACCAGTCCCTATGTAGTCTGCACCTGAAGCCTTAACTCTTTATTTTGGAACCTCCATTGTGAGGAAGACAGCCACAAACTGTCTACTTCTAAATTTCTGTCACAGGACCCTTTATTGCCTTGTTTTTTTTTTCTTTTCTGCAGAGTTAAGTTTGGACTGAGGGCCTCATATATATTAGGCAAGGACTACTGCTGACCCATCTCCCCAGTTCTTCCCTCACTCCTTATCCCACCACTTGCCTAGAGCTTATGAAACTTTCTGAGTAGCTGCAGGTTCAAACTCAAAACTCCTTTGCTGCTATCTTCAAAGGGGATAGTGGTTTTAAGGCTGTTTCTTTTTTGTTTGTTTGCTTGTTTTTTACTTTTTTTTTTTGTATTTTAGGGAAGGGTCTATAGGGTGTTCAGGGTCTCACTGCTAGATCAGACTTGTAGTGATCCACCTGTTTACAGCCTCCCAAGAGCTGGGATTACAGGTGCGCCACTAAGCCCAGTCTCAAGTGTCATCTCAGTGAGCCCCAGGGGCGGGGCTGGCATGGCAGGCCTGGGGATTGAACCCCAGCCCTGTACCTGCTTGCAGGTGCTTTAACATGCTATTTGGCTGGTCCTTAAGGTTGTTATGCACTTGTTCAAATTGTGTTTTTAAGACTCTACTATCTATCTATTGCAATAACCAAGTTAATTTTTACAGAGAAAGGGAAAAACCATTGTACATATTTTCATACATTTTAAAGATTTACTTTCCTTTGAGTGCTGGGTATTAAACCTAGGGCCTCATGCATGCCAGGCATAAATTTTACCACTCAAACACTCCCAACTATCATTTAATGTTTTTAAGATGGATACTTCATTGTATTACAAGAAAATAAAAACAAGCTGGGTACGGTGGCCAACAGACTGTGATCCTTGCAGACTAGGAAACTGTGGCAGAAGGACTAAGTCCAAGCCCAGCCTGGGCAATTTAAAGACTTAGTGAGAAGTGATCTTGTACCCATCATGTGGGAAAAAAAAGGTAAAACAAATGCAAACTAATACAATATAATTTTAAAGAATATTACTTTATTGAATATGCTTCATTCACAGAAAAATAAGCTTTAATCTACAACAAATGCCAGATTATACAGCAGAAATCAATTTTCTTAGTTTTCCATACTGATAGAAAGGTTCTACTAAACGAAATAAAAGCCATAAAATTATATTCACAAATATAGTACTCTGTCTCAAAACATTTCACATGATTATTCACAATTCTAATACAATGATATAAGAATCAGCTGTTCTGTAATATTAAATTGTCACAGTAATGAAAAATGAAAAATCTAACAGAAATTACATCGAAGTCTGCAATAGCAAATTAAAAATGCAGATTTGTTACTAAGTATAGACAAAATGGTAAGATATACTTACACAGTAATTTTTTTGAGACAGGGTCTTTCTGTAGGGTAGGCTGCCCTTGAACTCCCCATATAGCCCAGGCTGCCCTCAACCTTGTGGTACTCCTGCCTCAGCCACCCAAGTGCTGGGATTATAGACTTTTGCTACCACTCCCGGCTTTTACATAGTAACTTTAAATGTTATATTAAGTGATATACAATAATAATCATGTAGTAAAAGCCAAAGATCTGTATGCATCTCTGCAAACTTCACACTTTAAAATAGAATCATACTACCTAAACATTAATGTAGCATTATCTAATTTGAAGATATATGTATTTAAGATTGTCCTATTGTATCAATTATAAAGTGTCCTTTAGTATGTAGTGAAAGTTAGGGTACTATGGGACAAATATTAAAAAAAAATAAACATTTGAGACTTCCCAGGACAGGAAGGTTAGTGAAAATTTTCACCTTCAAATTATGTTCGTTACTTTCCTTCCGCTATATCTTATAGCTTTGAATAAATTAAGTCTCCCTTGAGCCTCAGTTGCTTGACTTGTAAAATGAAGGGGACGAATCAGATACTCTCTGAAGTCACTTACAGTTCTGGCCCTCTATGATTCTATTATGCTGAGACGGAAATCCACATTGTATTAAGTATATGAGTTAAATTGAAATGGATGGGGGGCTAAGTCAATTTTTTTTAAAGCTAGACTGAGTTTGGTAAGAATAAGTGTTTTGAAAAAGATTTTAAAGAATGTAAATATTTTTAAGAGCTTGACCTATTTACTATAATTTGTATCTTCACTATGAGAAACACCAAAAAGATGAGTAATAATCACCAAGAGTTATTATGTAAGACTTGTTTCCAAGTTTCAGCCCAAATTTCTAGGTCAAGGCAAACCCATGGAAATGCAAAAGAGTATTAGGAGGGGAATTAACATTTATAGCTAATGCTTTAAAGGTATCATCTCCTTGAGCTCTCCTAACCTTGGATGGCAGGTATTACTCTTAGTTCACAGGTGTCTTCATCTGGCTACCTTCTTTTAAACAGCAGATCTGACTAAAAAGAACTGTTTGCCAAACATTCCTCCCCATTTTGAGTTCTCTAATGGCAATGACATACAACTTTCCCATTTCTTCCACTCCCTTCACCTCTTTCCTCAATCACTTGGGTAATCAATAACAAAGTGATTTGGGTCTAAATGAAACAATATATACAACTAACACTACTGTGGTAGACTTCATTCAGAGTTCAAAATACAAATTTTTATCCATTAAGACCAAAACAGGAAAATTACTCAAATTTAAATAATGTAACAAAAACACAACAAAATACCATAATACACATAGCCAAATATGTTCCATACATGTGCTACACTCAGCCCACTCCACCTAAGCCACTGTCCACAGGGAGGAGGGATAAGCTAATCTAGCAGGAAAGGTAATACAAATCCACTAATGAGTAAAGTAGATTGTATTTTATAAATGCTAAAATCATTTCTCAAAGTTTTTGATCAGAACACTAATTATTGCATATAAAGTATTTATTACAAAATAATTTCAACCTTCACATGACTAAAATGTAGTAAAATAGGAGCTAAATTCAAAGTTCTAAAGTGAACTTTATACAAAAAAGAAATGTATACATGTAGCTACTAGAACTATTGCAGGGAGCGGGTAGTGATTTGGATCTGGTTATATTTTGACCTTGCAAGTGATCAATTTTTGTACAATTAAATGGAAAAGATCCAGTGCTTTTTGCAGTGTGAATATAGACAAACTCTGGTAGGCCTCCAAAACATTTGATTAGAATTTGGAGTGCTGAAGCAACAGCATTTTGAAACAATTCTTAAAATAAACTTGTTAGCCACATCAGCTTCATGCACTAAATTTCACAACTCACAGAGAGAGAGAGAGAGAAAAAAGTCTTGCTTAACTCTAAACACACAAGCTTTAAAAGAAGAGCTTTAAACGAACTGAGCTTTCCTTATGTTGAAACAATTCAGTTCAGTCCTTGGCTAACAACTAGATTCTACTGTCTACCTGACTTGGACCAGAAGTGTCCTAGAGAAAATCCACTTTTCTCTCTTTACAGAATGCCTCAAGTGTAAATTTAAAGCTTTGCCTATTCACATCAAATTCAACTTAATGAATATAGAAGCAAACCTAAGTGGAAGACAGTGCAAAGGAGAGCTCAGAATTTACATAAGAATAGTGTAGTCATTGTTTAATTTTTGCAATTCTCATTTAAATTTGGAATGTTTTATATGCGTATCACTTAACAGCAGTTAACAGAGGTTAGGAGAATAATACTCTTTCTCTTGGAAAATATAAGAAAAATATTATTTTTAACACTCATTCTCAAATAGTTCTCTACAGTAAAATGCCCTACTTACTGTTAAATAGGTCTGTGATGAGAATGTAAATTTCAGATATTCTATGAAGCACTGCTAAACTTTCATACTGACTCATATTCAAGTTCTTAAAAATATTTAAAACAACTACTCTTCTGTCACTAGTTTATCATTTCCAAGAGTTTTAAGGATCTTGAGAGCACACTTTTAAAGGTATCTACTACTATTACTAGTCAAGAAAACAACAACAAAAATATAGGTAGAGGAATAACATTTTGTCCTATATACATGTTTACGTTAATCATCTTAACAGTAAAAACTCACATGAAACTTCAAGATACAAGGTGCCATGAGAGTCTCAACATGGAAAGCCGTCACTATAACTACAAGCAAGGTACAAACATGCTTCTACTTTTACCTACATAAGCTGAAAGATGTTTAAAATACTGGGTTAATAAAGATCTTTTAGTAAAGTGACTTAGGCAGGCTTAAACTAGCAAGGATTAAGGATGAATCCTTACTAATTGGAAGATCTGAGACATATTTTATATTTCATTTTACAAAATCAGAAATACTTATTTTGAAACAAGATAAGACATGGTCTACCTGTCAGAAAACTACCACTCAGAAATATTTTTTCATCCACAAAGCAGGTAAAACATACAAACACTTAAATTTTATATTGGCACCAAAAAGGTTAATTGCCCTGCCTTCTTGGATTAGAAAAACTAAAGCTGAGCAATAAGTAGTTTTGCAGGCGTTTGAACATGCCTAAGCCTTTAAATCAGTAAAATACTCTCTAAAAAATTCTGATTACAAAAGTAATACACACTTATAAAAATTTCAAACAGAAAAAAATAAAAAGAAAAACAAAGTGAAGGTCCCTGAAAACCCTCTGGGACCAAACCCCAAAACAAGAAAAACCACATTGAACAATTTGGTGCATATATCTTTCCAAATCTTTCACTCTATTATAGGTACAAAATACACACACCTTGGTTGGCTCATATTATACAGTGTTTGCCACTTGCATTTTACATTTAATATAACACCAATGTCAGTACATCTTGGCTAGATGATATTCTATCATTAAGTACCATTTTAGAAATGGCAAAATCACTTTTTCAAATCACTTACACATTTGTAATTTTAAAGAAAATAGAATCCTAAGACACAAAGACAAATATCTAAAAATATTTTCTATCTTTCCACCAGCGTGGAACATTTCATTCCTTTTTCACACAAAACAAACGTGACTGAAGAGATTAACTATAATCTCCACGTTCATACAGAATGCTCCATTTGTTAAGCCTATCTGAAAAGAATAAAACATTCAGATGATTAATTCACTTACATTTTAGAAGCTAAGTCAGCGTACTACAAATACACAGTACGAGCAGTTATAGTATGATCCTTTTTAGTCTAGTTTCAATCGAATAACAATGAAAAAATTGGGTAAATGATAGCAGTTAATAACTTGAAAAATCTAGAAATTCAAGGCTTAGATCGCCAACTACAACACTGCTGTTTATATTTTTTTCTAGTTGGCAGCAAATGCTGATGGAATTCAATGCTGATTGCTTACAGTTCCTTCACATCACACATTCAGTCAGGATAATAAAGAGAACATTTTTTTTTAAAGAGGAGAACATAACATGCTTATTATAGACTGAGATTAAGACATAAAAATTTTTTGCTTGAAAGTAATGATTGTGTAGCACATGGGACATTTGTCAACTGCTTCAGCACACTCTTTACAAGTGACCAGATGTCCACAAGGAATAAAAACCACGGCAATATTTCTATCCATACAGATTTTGCAAAGCTTCTCTTCTTGTAGGCGCCTTAGTTGCTCCTCAGTACTAATCTCTGCAGAAGGAGAAAAGAAATACACTAGGTTTAGATGTTCTTAGTTGTTAAAATTCTCTGCAACATTACTGAACCCCCGCTGTGCACCAGGCACTGAGTGCTAGCAGATATGAGGGTGACTCACACACGGAATGTGTTCCTAAGTGGCTATTGGGAAGGGACGTGAGAACAGGCCATAGAGGTAAGCACAAAGTACACAGTGATAAGTGCTCTAATAAAGTTCCATACAAAGTGCTTTGGGATGAGATGAACAAGTTCTTCTCTTCAGGCTAGTGGAGGAAAGCTTCATGGAGGAGAAGAACAATGGAGAAGTGACAGTTAAGCATGGATAGGAATTTGTTACCAAAAAAGCAAAGGTTAAGGTAAAAGAAGCATATGAACTGCAGGCATGGTGGGGCAACTCCTGTAATCCGAGCACTTGGGAGCCCGAGGTAGGAGGATCACTGTGAGTTCGAGACCAGCTTGGGCTACAAGGTGAGGTCAAGGCCGGCCTGAACTGCACAGTGAGACCCTGTCACAAAAGACAGACCGACAGACAGAGGAAAAGCAAAGCAAAGCAAAGCAGCATATGGAAAGGGTGCTTCTCATTCTAGAAAGGCATAAATTTGAGGGACACTTTGGCAGTGCAACAAGCAGGATTCCATGTTTGGATGTGAGCACTGAGGAAGAAAGAGGAACTAAAACTGACTTCAAGATTGCTAGTGAGCTGACAAGAAGATGGTGATGATGATAGGGAGTTCAAAATGAGGTACAGCTCTGGGATATTTTTCAGGTATTTTTGAGGTGTTTACTGGGCATACTAACAAAAATATCCAGGAGGCAAATGAAGTCAAATGTTGAGGTCAGAAGACTCTGTAGAGATAACAGATTGGAACGTTATCAACAGATAGGTGACACTGTTGTACTGGCTTGATTTAGCCTTTCCCAAAATAGGTTTTGTGAAATGCTAACAAGCCATAACAATGTGTTTGATGGTCATATATGTATGAAACAGATGCAGCAGTCAATAATATTAGAGCATAAGTACCATGTGCTTGGTACTACTCCAAATGCAGTACATTTTAACTTTTTAAAAATTTTTTATTTATGTATTTGGCAGAGTCTTGTTATGCAGCTTGGATTCATAGTGATCCTCCTATCTTAGCCTCCCCAGTGCTGTGATTACAGGCATGCACCACCATGTTCGGTTTCAGTGGCCAGCATCACACACCTAGGGTTCTGGGGCAGGCACAACATGCAGTGATGGGGATTGAACCTGGGTCCTTGCGCTTGCTAGGCAGGTGCTTATACCACCAAGCTATCTCTCCAGCCCCAATGTAAAATGCATCACATATTTAACTATCTTTGTAAACCACTGTATACTAAAGTCTTCTACCCTCTTGTGAGAAGTTGAAAGAGTAAATAAGATCTAAAATGTATAGTAGATATTGTGAAATGGGAAGAAACTTAAAAGGAAAGAGAAATGGATGGGGAATGGAGAAAAGGAAAAAATATATATATATAGTATATAAACACACAAGATTATTATGAAGATAGTTATACTACTAATTTCTTTTAGTTCACTGAAAAGAAATATTTGTGCTAGTTAATATTGTTTGGACAATTAAATGCTGATATCTTATACTCTGAGTAACTAATTTAAAGATAATAATATGCAATGCATTAACCATTGTTATCCTATTATCTTGTCTTGAATTTTTTTTTTTTTAATATTTTCTTTTTTTTTTTAATTTTATTTATTTGTGTGTGTGTGTGTGTGTGTGTGTGTGTGTGTGGCCAGCTCAGCCCACCAGGGGGCAGGGCGGGCTGGCATGTGGTGCTGGGGGATTGAACCGCGGCGGTCGCTGTACTTTGCTAAGCTTGTTCTAAGTAGGTGCTTTAGACCACTGAGCCATCTCACCAGCCCCTGAATTTTTTTCTTTAAAATAAAAAAAACTTTAAAAAGTAAGGTTTTCCAAATTACTTTAAAGTGTGATTGGGGCTAGGGGTTTTTCCTCAGGCTAGCCTTAAACCTGCAAAGATCCTCCTGCCTCAGCCTCCAGGGTACACTGGGATTGTAGGCGTGTGTGCCATGCTCAGTGCTGAGACATGTTTAATAGAAGATTTCTTGGCCACTTTTCACTAAATCTAAAATTTCTTGCATCAAGCACATTGGCATTTGGAACATATTGCCATTGAGTACAGTGCATTATGTACAATGTGTGTCTCGTCTTGAAATATAGAATACATTTCCCTATCTAACTATGGATCTCATATTTTGTGGCATCTCTTGGGGAACACTATTCTCAAACATGTTTGGGAAACATAGTTTAGTTATATTCAACAAATACTAAACACTTTAACTAGGTTCTAGGCAGTAGGGATACAACTAACAAACCTATAGACATCATTCAGGCCCCTAGTAGTTCTTAGACCAAAAAAAAAGTTTGTAGACTAATTAGGAACGCAAGTAAACAAGAAATTATAATATGTGAAGATGATAAAGGCAGTTAGAATGTGTTATGTGATATGTATACACCATGGAATACTATTCGATCATAAGAATGAAGTAACATTATCTACAGGAAGAATGAATCTGGAGACTAATATTAAGTTAAATAAGTCACTCACAGAAAATTAAATATAACTGCATGGTTTCTCTCACACGAGAAACAAACAAAAAAAAGGTCAGGTAAAAGAGAGGTGGCAGGAGACCGGGAGGCAGACTTTTTGTTTTTGGTTTTTTTTTTTAATTTTTTATTTGTGTGTGTGTGTGTGTGTGTGTGTGTCCTGCTCAGCCCACCAGGGGGCGGGGCTGGCTGGCATGTGGTGCTGGGGGATTGAACCGCAGTCCTTGTGCTTTGCTAAGCTTGTTCTAAGTAGGTGCTCTAGACCACTGAGCCATCTCACCAGCCTGACTTTTTGGAAAGAGGAACAGGGGATCAGAGAAATGGTGGTAAAATGGTAGAAAGGAGGATATACAGGGAACACAAATAATCAAGAAATGACATACAAGGGGCCAGGGAGATAGCTCAGTTGAATAAGTGCTTGCCTGGCAAGCATAAAGGCCTGAGTTCAATTCCCAGTTCTGCCCCTCCCAAAGTAAATATAAGATACATTTGGGCTGAGGAGATAGCTCAGTAGAATAAGCACTTGCTTGACAAGCAGAGGTCCTGAGTTCAATCCCCAGGACCGCAAAAAAAAAAAAAAAAAAAAAGACATACATATGTACCAATCCCCCAAAGTGACTATAACTATTATGCATCACAAAAATGCTAATAAAAATAAGAAACTTTTTGGGTATAATAAAAGCTATAGACTTGAGCTGGGGATATTGCTTGGTGCGGTGTTCAATCCTCAGCACCAAGCCAAAACCAAAAAATGTTCTAAACGTTGGTCATTCCACAGTATATTCATTTTATTTATTTATTTATTTATTTATTTATTTATTTATTTATTTATTTATTTTGCAGAACTGGGGATTGAACTCAGGCCATTGCACTTGCCAGAGAAGCACTTATTCTACTGAGCCATCTCCCCGGCCCACCACAGTATATTCAATAACATACAACTAATGTTACTGAATTGTACACTTAACAAAGGTAAAATATTTCTGTGGTGCTGGGGATGGAGCCAGGGCCTTCTGCTAGGTAGGTAAGTGCTCTACCACTCAGTTCTAATTCTAGCCCTGAGATGTGAAAAGGTTGTATGTGTATTTTGCCGTAACTTAAAAAGAATCTAATTCTTCCAAAATAATGAACATTCCCATCACCTGAGGAATGGTTGAGAAAGATGTGGTATTTTTACACAATGGAGTATTATTCAGCTATTAAGAATGATAAACTCAAAGCCTTTATATTGAAGTGGATGTCACTTGAACATATACTCATAAGTGAAATAAACCAGACACGCATGTAAATATCGTATAGTTTCCCTAGTATAAGAACTCAAAAGAAGAAATACAAATAGAAAGGTATAATACAAGTAAAAGGAAAGCAGG
>NW_004524827.1:490695-521529 GCF_000260255.1 Octodon degus | reverse complement strand
ACATTGCCAGTCAAGCGGAAGACCCAATACTATTATGGGCTACTGGACTCTTTTAGAATATTTTGCTGAGTTTACACACCTATAATTTTCAAATAATGGAACTTAACAAAAAAGGGGATACAGATGAATGTCCATTTTGTATCTGTGTATTCAAAGTGGTTAGGATAGATACATAGTTACATTCTCTTAATGAATAGAGGGATTTTTTCTAATAGTGTTTGTAAATAGGATATCATGTCCGCATCTTGTACAGCAATTAACCTCTAGGAAGAATGTATGCAATGTGTTACTTATTGAAACTGTCCTACCAATTTGGTTTGAAACTGTTTCATTGCTATTTGTTTCTCAATAAAATTATGGAAAAAAATAATAATGAACATTGAACCAGTCAGAAACTTTGAATTCCATTCCCACCTATCTGAGTTGTCTTCAGTACCAGCTCCTCTTTACACTTCACTGAAGTGTTGAAAATTATGTTACGATCCTTTTTTTTTTTTTGGTCTTTTTGAGACAGGTCTCACTATGTAGTTCAGGACGGCCTTGAGCTCACTTTGTAGACCAGGCTGGTCTAGAACTTGCAGTGACCCTCTGGCCTCAGCCTCCTAAGTGCTGGGATTACAGGTGTGTGCCACCACCCAGTCTCAACTGCAGTCTGGGTGTGCCCTGGGGGACTGAACCCAATCCCTGTGTCTGCCTAAGCAGCTGCTTTAATCCACTGAGCTATCTGGCTGTTATTTTTTTTTTTTTTTACGGAACTGGGGATTGAATTCAGGCTCTTGAGCTTGTCAGGCAAGCACTTATTCCACTGAGCCATCTCCCCAGCCCAAAGAAACTGTTATTTTTTTTGTTTGTTTGTTTGTTTTTTTGTGGTACCGGGGAATGAACTCAGGACCCTGCGCTTGCTAGGGAAGCGCTTATTCTACTGAGATATCTCCCCGGCCCCTCTAGCTGGCTCTTGAACTGATGTTTTCATTCTATTGTCAAAGTAGATCCATGTGGATAATAATGAATATGGGTTACTGTACTTACATATTTTATATAATAATATACATAAAAGGATTAAAATAAGTGCTTTAGCACATGGGCTAAGTAAAAAGCTTTATCTTATGTCCTCTAATTCTTCTGAATCTGGGGATTGAACCCAGTGTGCTGAGCTACATTCCAACACCTTTTTATTTATTTTTACTTTGAAATAGGATCTCTCATTAAGTTCCGTAGGCTGGCCTCAAACTTGTGATCCTACTCTCTTAGCCTCTTACATAGCAAAGATTACAGGCAGGCACTACTGCAACCACTTTAACTCATACTTCCATCTTTTTTTAAAAAAAGTTTATTATGCTTTGCTTCTACATTACTTAATCTACTTTCTCTATAAGATTTATTGTTAGGTGCTATTCAAAATTTAGTAATATGATCCTTTCATATTTTCACATATAAAAAGTTATACTCGCTGCTATGATGTCTCTTGGGTAGGTGGATTTTCAAGAAGGGGGTGGTGAAGGAAAGCAAGAAACAGGAAAAGGAATATTGTGGGACTGTCATGCTTCAAGGTTGTATATGGTGAGATTTTTGGACTTATGTACAAACATGAGAAGTATATAATTCTTTATCCTATTTTTAAACTATAATCTAATTTTTAAATTTTTTTATCATATTATGTAGGGACTTAAAGCTCAACATATCAATACTTGATGAAAAATACCTGTTCCTTATTATGCCTAAGATGTTTGAAATGCAGAGAGATAGTGAGGTTAAGCTTAATAGCCTAAGTCGTTTGATAATAACAATAAGCTTGTCTTCTGGATGGTTAACAACCTAAGTTTGCAGACCAAAATTAGAGAAAAAGGAGGGCTGCAAGGACAGTCAACATTTTGGCCCTAACCTTCTAAGGTCAATTAAGACTCAGGACATATGAGAACTTGTACTGTAACATAATGTACCTCGGTAGTGTCCCAAATTTTCTGATCAAGGAGATTATGGGGCCAAAGAGGAAAGTGATCAATGATGTAGTGTGTGTCTAAGGAGAGTCACATGGAGAGAAAACACTCTCTCAGGCTTTCACAGAGAGCACATTGGCCAAGCTATGGCCGTGACTCATCCACATGGCTGACACTGACAAAGGTTCTACAATTGGAGGTACAGGATCCCAGGATAAATCCTGAGGGGATTTCACTGACCTTATCAGACCCAAAAGCTACAACTCTTCTTGCATAGGTCCTGCTTTACCTTGGTCTTAACCATCCAGTAGAAAAGTATGAAGACGAAATATAGGAAGTAAAGCCATGATGTTATGTTGAGCTGTGGGGAACTCAGGTCAATAATTTCTGACATTTCCAGTTAAACAGAAGGCCCATTGCTATTATGGGCTACTGGACTCTTTTAGAATATTTTGCTGAGTTTACACACCTATAATATTCAAATAACGGAACTTAGAAAAAAAGCGGTATACAGATGAATGTCCATTTTGTATCTGTGTATTCAAAGTGGATGGGATAGATATATAGTTACATTCTCTTAATGAATAGAATTATTTGTTCTAATGGTGTTTGTAAGTAGGATCTCAAGTCCACATCTTGTACAGCAATTAACCACTAAGAAGAATGTATGCAGTGTGTTGGTTTTTGAAACTGTCCTAGCGATTTGGTTTGAAACTGTCTCATTGCTATCTGTTTATCAATAAAATTATGAAAAAAAAGTTATACTTGGGGCCGGGGAGATGGCTCAGTGGAATAAGCGCTTCCCTGGCAAGAACAAGGGCCTGAGTTCAATCCCCGGTTCTGCCAAAAAAACCCAAAAAACCAAAAAACAAAAAAAACAAAACAAAACAAAAAAAAAGTTATACTCTAAAATGAAGCTGTAAGGGCCAGGGAGATGGCTTAATGGAATAAGTGCTTCCCTGGCAAGCACAAGGGCCTGAGTTCAATCCCCGGTTCCACCAAAAAAATAAAATAAAATAAAATAAAATGAAGCTGTTTCAACTATGACACTTAGATTCTACACACAATAACATCCAGTCAAGTCTTTTCTAATATACAGCACCAATACAATTTATAATAGCTACTACATTAGTGATACTGAAGAACTTCATTACAGCAATAGTAAAAACGTTTTAAGAAAATGAGGGGGGTGCAAGATAGCTCAGTGGACTAAAGTGATCCCTGGCATCAAATGCTGCGCCAGCCCCACCCCCAGGGAGGGTGTGCTGGCCAGAGTATAGGCGTTGTATATGCCTGTAATACCAGCGCTGGGGAGGCTGAAAAAAATAGGAGTATCACTATGAGTCCAAGGTGCATACTGAGACCCTGTAACAACCAAATACATTAAAAAAAAGAGAGAAGAAAGCAAGGGCTGGGGTTGTAGTTTAGTACTAAAAAGCCTGTCTAGCATGTGTCAGGTCCTGGGTTCCATCCACAGTACTACAAAAAAATAAAGGACGGATTAAAACCAACTGAGTTTCAGATGTTATTATGAAATTACTGTTTATTTTGTTAATTGTAATAACAGTATGTTCACATTAACAGATATAGATATGCAAGATAGGACAAATAATTGAACATTAACACTTACTTTCAGATTTGATGATTTGTTAATTTGCTATTTTTGTTTTGAAAATCTGTATCATATGTATGGTTGTATGTTACTCTTAGTTTTTTTATGTATTTAGCATGGGATGTACAGGTTCTCACTACATAGATTGGACTCATAGTGATCCTGTTTTCAGTATTCCAAGTGCTGGGATTACAGGTGCATGCCACCACACCCAGTCTCAGTCTCTGTCTCAGTGTGCCTTGGGGCAGGGCTGGCATGGCACCCTGGAGATCAAATGTTGGTCCCTTTGTCTGTCTAAGCAGGTGCTTTAGTCTGCTGAGCTGTCTGGCCGGCCCTTCTGTCTTTGGTTTTACTCTTTAAAATAAAACCAAATTTAAAAAAAGAAATAAAGCAGAATATTTGTCCCAAATTAAAAAAATAAGTGTTACAGACTGAGTATTTGTGCATCCCAACATTTGTACCCTATAGCCCTAATGTTCTGTGTAATGGCAACTGGAAGTAGGCCTTTAGGAAGTACAGCTATGAGTTGCAGGATGTTTCTGCCAAGGAGGGACCACATATATAAAAGTGGTACGTGCGATTACAATGCAGCCTAGAAAATCCTATCACCAGCTGACATCTCAGCCATCCTATTGTTGTAGCACAGTACACTATTGAAGTGTTTGTGGTGATGCTGTTGTAAACATTACTATGCCATTAGCCATATGCAAGCTTAGCATGCATGATTAGGTACAGTCCATAATATTTAATAATAAATGACTATGTTACTGGTTTATATACTTACAACACTATAGTCTTCCTCATTTATTTTCTTTTTTTAAGGTCGTTGGTTTTTGTTTTTTTTTTTTTGGTATAGGGTCTCACTACACAGCTCGGACTTGTAGAGATCCTCCTGATTTCTGCCTCCCTAGTTCTGGGATTACAGGTGTGCGCCACCATTCCCGGACTCCACTGCCAGCTCAGTGTGCCCCAGGGCGGGGCCGGTGTGGTATGTGGTGCCCAGGATCAAACCCTGGCCCTTGCACTTACCTAAGCACTTAGCTTAAGCTAAGCAAGCACTTAGTCTGCTGAGCTATGTTGCTGGCCCTATTTTATCATTACTTTAAGAGTGTATATCTTCGCTTCGGCCCAGCAATACTTTAAATAGGTTTAGATGAGGTTATGAGGGTGAAAGCTCCCTGATGGGATTAGTGTCCTTCCTTATAAAAAGAGGAAGAAAAACAAGGGTGTTTATGTACCAAACCCTTTCCCCAGCTGCCATGAGGAAACCATAGGGAGGCAGCCCCGCCAAGGGCCCCCTAAGGAAATGGACACCTTGATTTTGACTTTTTCAATCTCCAAAACTGTGAGAAAGAGATGTTTGTTGTTTATTTACACAACTGGTGGTGTATTTTTTATGACTTTTTATTAATAAATCTTTGCAACTTGTGCAGTTTTACAATCATATTGGGAGTGGTTACATGTATATTTTACCACTTGTTCCTTTTTCTGCTCCTTCCTCTTCCCCCTGTGGTATTTTATTTAGCAGCTTAAGCAGACAGATGAACATATAACATTAAGCACTTGTGAGGCTGAGGCAGGAGGATAACTGTGAGCTCAAGGCCAGCCTGGGCTACAAAGTGAGTTAAAGGCCAACTTGAACTATATGGAGATCAAGACTCTGTCTCAAAAACAAAACAAAAAAAATGTGCCTAGCAACACTGGCTATATGTAAGATGAAGTAATTTATATACAGCAAAATATCTACACCAAAGTACTATAGCAAAAAAAAGAAGTTGAGGGAAGATATCAAGCAAGGTTAGTGAAGTATTGATAATTTTATTTTACTTTATTCTGTATTTAGGACAGGGTCTATGGGGTCTACAGGGTCTCACTATGTAGATCAGACTAGTAGTGATTCTCCTGTTTTCAGCCTCACAATTGCTGGGATTACAGGTGAGTGCCACCACACCCTGTCTCAATTGCAGTCTTAGCACACCCCTCGGGCAGGGCTGGCATAGCAGGCCAGGGGATAATTTTATTTTTTGAGATGGGATCATACAATGTTGCCCAAGCTGGCCTCAAACTCATGATCTCCCTACCTCAGCCTCCCAAAGTAATGATTACAGAAACGGACTGACAGGTACCTGAGGTTTGGTTATATTGTTCTCTACACTGTTGTATATTTTTCAAGTTTCTCATAATAAAGATTTTTAAAATGTTTTCCCTAAGAGTGATACAACAGGACATAAATAAATGGGCCCACTGAGTGACATAAAATATTATTCATAAATAAGAGATTTTTTTTATTCTTGCTTTTTAACAACAGCCACACATACCCTTCTGCAGAGAAGTCTGACTTGATTGATCTTGTGTAGTATCTTTCTGAGCACTCACTAGATCTGCAACTAGAACCTCAAGTGATACATAGTTGCTCCCAGATGTCTGAATTTTTTCTTCCATTATTTTCTTAACATCCCTGAAACTAAATCCCATTCGTATAGCTTCTTGTACCATAGGATTCTGGAAGATGGTATCATCTGAAATGAAAATTGGGAGGAGAAAAAAAAAGTTTAAACAAATATTTTAATTACCGCAACCCAACAACAAAATAGATTAAAATACAAAACAAAAACAAAAACAAAAAATCCAACCAAAACTCCAGCGCACCAAAGAGAAAGGTATGAAAAAGACTGCTTTGGAGGAGAAAATTTTTTGAAATATTTAAGCACTGAAAAATCATTTTCAGAAATTTTATAATTCCTCAGAAATGCTGTAAGTATATATCACTATTCAAGTTGCCGGTTATGGTAGTGCAAGCCTGTATTCGCAGCACTCTGGGAGGCTGAGGCAGGAGGATTGCAAATCTAAGCTCTGCCTGGGCAACTTAGTGAGACATTGTTATAAAATAAAAATGGTTGGATATTTAGCTCATTGCAAAGGCCTTGGGTTCAATTTCCTGTACTGAAAAAAAAAAAAATAAACCCACAAAAAACAAAAACAAAAAACCTAAAATTCATACAAAAGACCTTTAATTCCCCAAACAATTCTGAGCATAAAAAGAAATGCTAGAGGTACCACAACAGCTGATTTCAAAATATACTAACTACACAACCATAATAACAAAAACAGCATGGTGGTGTGGACCTATAATCTCAGCTACTCAGGAGAGAAAGGAAGGAGGACCACAAGTTTAATCCACATTCCCAGCCTTTCACTAAAATATTTTTTAGAGAGAAGGCAGAAAAGGGAGACACACAGGAATTTGATTATCAGGAGTATTATATGCTAGGTAACATTAAGATTTGTATTTGAAAAAGAAAATTACTTTTTGGAGGTTATAATGCAGACAAAGGGTTAATTAGGAGACCATTGTAATAGTCCAAATGAAAAAAGGGGCTGAAGTGAGGCTTGGTGGTCCATTCTTGTGATCTCAGCACTATGTAGTCTGAGGTAGGAGGGTACTGAGTTGGAAGCCAGCCTCAACTACATAATGAGACTATGGAAAAGACAAAAAGAAAAAAAGAAAAAAGGAAAGGAAGAAAAAGAGGATAGGGGATAACAACTGTCACAAAGGATATAGAGAAACACTGCTGACAGGAATGTCAAACGGCGTATTCACTTTGGAGAACTGTCTGGCAGTTCATGAAATGGTAAAAGGTATCACATGACCCAATAATTCCATCCCTATATTCCCAGGAAAATTACAAATATGCCTGCCAAAAAACTTGTACAAAAAAGTTCATAGCAGAATCATTCACTATAGAGTCAGCCAGCCAGCTCAACAAACTAAAGCAATTGTTTAGGCAGAAGCAGGGACCCTCCAGGGTTCGATTCCAGGGGTGCCATGCTGGCCCTGGGGCGCTGAGACAGTGATCAAGACTGGGTGTGGTGGCATGCGACTGTAATCCCAGCATTTAGGAGGCTGAAAACAGGAGGATCACTACGAATCTGATCTGTGTAGTGAGACCCTGTACTATATACATCAAAAATAAGTAAATAAAAGAATCATTCACTATAGTCAAAAAGGAGAAAAAAAGTCTACCAACTTAGAAATCAAAATGTGGTATTATCTATACTACAGGATATTTTTTTGCCATAAAAAATAAAGAGACTCAAGCCAGGGAGATAGCTCAGTGGCATAACTGCCTACCTAGCAAGCGCAAGGCCCCAAGTTCAAGCCCTGGTACTAAAAAAAAAAAAAAAAAAGAAAAGAAAGAATAAATAAGTAAAATAAATAGGCTAATCATGGTGGAGCTACTTTGGAGGCTGGCATGAAGATCATGAGTTCAAGGCAAGACTGGACAACACGGCAAGACCCTATCTCAAAAAAAACAAACAAAAAACATTGTGCCTGGGGTTCTGGGACTGGCACAGCATGCAGTACTGGGAATTAAACCTGGGTCCTTATGCTTGCCAAGCAGGTGCTTAGGCTGCTGAGCTATCGCCCTGGCCCTTCATTTATATCAAAGCTGCAGAATAGGTAAAACATGGAGACAAAGTAGATTAGTGGTTATGTGGGCCTGACAGTAGAAGAATGGGAGTAACTGCTGATGGTTAGGGATGAGGTGTCTTTCTGGGGTGTACATAAGGTACAATTTGAGTGGTGATGAATACAGAAAAGCCACTGGGTTGTACACGTTATAAAGATGAAATACTATATAAACTATATTTCAATGTAAAAACATTAATCCTAAACCAGATCAAGTGCCACATTAGTCATAATGTATAGTATGACAGATGATTAAAAACAAAAAATATCAAGAAATGTTATAGATTCTAAGTTACTTTAAAAATACAGCTAGCAACACTAAGTAATTTCTTAAAGTGTATTGTTTATGCCCATTATAAAATTCACACCAAATAATAGCAACATAGCTCTCCATCTCAAGCATATTTACGACTATACATAGTACTCTCTTGCCTTGTAATCCTTAAGATACTAAACAGATGATGCTACAAGCATAGAGTGGGGAATCACCAGACATATTCTAAATTAAACTTTCTATTTTTGAAACATGCTGCCTAAAATGAAAATGAGACGTGTGTGTGATATAGGATTCAGAAGACCTTGTTTATAGTTCTAGTCCCACTAATGATTTCTAATGTGACAGGGAAGATCACTTCTCTGTTTCTTCATCTGAAAAGTGGGGATAACAATACCTTCTTTGCTTAACAGTATCTTTCTCTACCTACTTTATTTCTTTCAATCAATCAATCAATCAATCAATCAATCAATTTATTTATTTATTTACTTAGGTGCAGGGTCTTCCTACACAGTTCAGACTCATATTGATCCTCCTGTTTTCAGCCTCCCCTGTGCTGGGATTACAGGCATGCACCACCATGCCTGGTTTCGGTGGCACGGCACACCCAGGGGTACAGCATGGCATACCCAGGATCAAATCTGGATCCTTGTGCTCACCAGATAGGTGTTTAGACCGCTGAGCTATCTCCCCAGCCCATCTTCCTATTTTCTATTTTTTTTTCCTGTCTTTCAGTCCTGAGGATGAAACCCAGGGCATGGCTGGTGCTCATCAAGTGCACCACCACTGAGCTACATCTCCAGCCTCTGCATTATTTTGTGAGATCTCTATGTTGCTTCAATTGACCTCATACCAATTCTCCTGCCTTGGCCTCTAAAATAGCTGGGATTACAAGCATGTACCACCTTCTTCCAAAAATTATTTTATATTTTTAGAGATGGAATCTCACTCTGTTGTCCAGAGTGGCCTCAAATTCCTGAGCTCAAGCCACTTTCCTACCTCAGCCTGAATGGCAAAGATTACAAGTATGTACCACCACACCCAGCCTATGCTAACATTATTAATACTCAGAAATACTTGACTTACATTCATAAGCCCTTCTTTAAATTTTTAAATATATAGCAATTTCATCTTTTTTTTTTTCCTGTATTTTAGGGAAAGGTCTACAGGGTGTTCAAGGTCTCACTACTAGATCAGACCCAGTGATTCGCCTGTTTACAGCCTCCCAAGAGCTGGGATTACAGGTGTGCGCCACCACCCTCAGTCTCAATTGCCATCTCAGCACACCCCAGGGGCAGGGCCAGCACAACAGGCTTGGGGATCAAGCCCCCCTGCCCCTGCTTGCAGGCACTTTAATCCACTGAGCTATTTGGTTGGCCCAGCAATCTCATCTTAATGAACGTGGGATAATGACTTTGAAATTATCTCCTTATCTTTTAACCCTATAAATGAATACCTGTGAAAAACTGGGAGCAATATTAAAGACATACTTATTTTAATAGCATATTTACCAATTTTCTGAGTCAATGTAGGTGTTTTTTCAGCAGTTCTTACCTAAAATAGAAATGTAAAACATAAAGAAGTAGTCTTTTTGGTAGAGGGCAATTTAAAAACTTACATTAAACACAAATTTAAAATAAATTGGCTATATTCAATTCAAAATAATAAACACTCACAAGAACCACAGACTAATGGAACAAAAGGAAGTTAAAAGATCATCTAACCCAATCCTTTCACTTTAAAGATAAGAAGCTAAGGCCCCAGAAATTAAATCACTGAATGGCAGCAAGTACAACTAATGGCAGATCCATAGTAACTCTAGTCACCTATTATATTCCATATTTTTATATTACTAATACCTTGGCCATCCCAGTTCTTATCAATTTACATACATTCTATAGATTTTTGCAAGTTGTCTGTACAAAGGTTAAAACTACTTATGAGTGTAAAGTACAAAATATAAAGATGTAATTTCAGAAGGGTAAGGGATTTTAGTTATTTTCATCTTTTTTTTTTTTTTTTGGCGGAACCAGAAATTGAACTCAGGCCCTTGCACTTGCCAGGCAAGCGTGTATTCTACTGATCTATCTCCCTGGTCCCCATTTTCATCTTTCAACTTCAGTTTTGACTACAATGATACTTAAATTAATTAATTTCTAATCCCCTTTTTACAAATTTGCTTCAGGTTAAGAATAAGTTTTCTCTAAGTTCTCTCTTTTAAAGCTCATTACATTTAATATTAATTCACAATGCTGTGCTGTGAATTTCACATGAAAAATAATTACAAAACAAATGATAAAATATCTGAAAAATATATTATGCAATATTAGACTTACCAGAGACTCCTCAAGTGAACAGGTTAAATGAATATTGTTTATATATTCTTGTCCCTTCTCTTCCAACAGATATTTACACCTAAATAACACAAGATTAAACTTTGGCAGCTGATAAATTAGTAAAGTATTAGTAAGGATATTATCTCTATATTTATTGCATTAACTTCCTTTTCATTATTTTGAAGGCTCCATGAAGAATATTACCAATTCTCTATCCAATCATCACTTTAAGGTTAAAAAAGTCCCTGTGTACTAAATAGGACAAAAATATTAACTTCAAAACTTCTAACTTTTAAGCATGTTATTGCGTTAGCACCTTGACATTTTTTCAACAGTTTTAGGTAGTTAATCTTCTCAACATATTTTTTTTTGATGATTAATCAATTGTACATTTAAAATCTTCATTCTCAATCTTTCTTTTCAAGATTACTTAAGGCTAAAATGTCTTTATAAATGATTTTCCTTAAGTTTTAAGTTGTACTATTTTGTAGGCCAGAAATTTAGATCACATATATACCTGGGTGTTTTGTTTTAAAAAGGCAAGATGGCAAAGAGGCATATGGAATGTCATCATCCTAGGATGTCACTGACTGTAATTAGTATGTTTTATCTACCACCTAAAACTGCTGCCAATTAAATTATGATGTTACCAGTCGTGTTCTGATTGCAGAGATCTTAAAATGTAAACAACTGTGTCTTAGAATCAATCACATCCATTAGAATTCCCTAGGACGTATAATGGCTTCTTTAGGACTCTCCTTAGCAACATGGGCTCCCTCAGGTTCATCTCGAAAGAGACCACTTTCAATAAATAAGTACACATTTCCTACTCTGGTGTTTTTGAATGAAATTATAGATATGATATATAAGCAATGAGTGCTTTGGTCACTAGAGAAAGATTAAGTGCTCCTTCCCTGTAAAGTAGGTGACCCTGTTTTTATAAACCTGGTGCGAATTTCAAGCCATAGTGAAGGCAAAAATAGTTGAGGTGAAAAGTAATTCAAATCCTCCCAGCACATACTGTCCAACTTGCCTGTCACTGAGTGAACAATTAAACATCTTACCCAGGATACCACTTGGCATGTTGTTCCCAGGGGTCTTCACTGGGCTTCCAATCAGTTAGTCCTCCTCCACAGTGAAAGCACTTTACTTTATCACCTTCACCTAAGAAAATATACAAGTAACAATGTATGTATTTGTGCAACTACAAGCTACACAAAAATACCCTTTCTAATACCTGGAAATTAAGCCCATCTAATTTACATAAAATCATATAGCTTAAGACATTCCTATCTTCATCTAAAATATGTATCATATACAAATGTATGATCCTGGGGCCGGGGAGATGGCTCAGTGGAATAAGCGCTTCCCTGGCAAGCGCAAGGGCCTGAGTTCAATCCCCAGTTCTGAAAAAAAAATGTATGATCCTTACCATTTGAGGAGAGAATGTACACTAAATTCACTTAACTAGTCCAAACTATTTTATTTTTTAATGTATTTGGTACAGGGTGTTGCTACGCTGCCTGGACTCATAGTGATCCTCCTGTTTTCAGGCTCGGTCTGGGTCGCTGGTTCAGTGCACCCAGGTATCGGGCCAGCATGGCCATGCCAGGGATCAAACCCCAGTCCTTGCGCTTGCCTAAGCAGATGCTTAGTCTGCTGAGCTATCTTGTAGGCCCTAATCCAAAGTATTTTATGGAAAACGACTAAAAATAAAAATGACCTATTTTTATATTAAGAACTACAATTGTTACACTCTTCTTAATTTTTGTCATTTGGGCCACCAATATTGCATTTATTTGTCAAACTGAACTTTAAAGCAAGTTATACAAGTATCAGTAATAATAAACTTCAGCATAATGAAGTTACAAGATAAATTGCTCTAAGGTTATAGCACAATGATATTAAACAGAACTTTAAGGTTAGTGTATGATGTTACATAAATAAAAATTCTGAAATGGGTATTTTCTATTTTGACATTATTTAATCCTAAAATAAATGGGTCAGATATATAGTATGCATTAAATAGTCCCAGAAGCCATCACACTAATTGTCCTTCCTGACATACTTATAGTATCCATTTCAGGCAGGTGTTTTTTTCTTTTGATACCAGGGATTAAACTCAGGACCCTGCACTTTCCATGCAAGTGCTTATGCCACTGAACTATCTCCTAACCCAGCACCCATTTCACAAACACTCATTTGCAACAATAAGTATAATACTAGGCAACTTTTAAATGTATCATCTAGGGGGCCTGCTGGTTAGCTCAGTTGTTTAAGCACCTGCTCGTGCAAATGCAGTCAGGTGCAGGATACCGCAGTTCAATCCCCAGCTCCACATGCCTTACCAGACCGACCTTTAAGGCAGCCTGAGCCAGCCAAAAAAAAACCTATCTTTCAAATATATCATCTATATTTAATGGTAGCTGAGCTCTAATATTAATTCATTTTAGAGTTTTTATGAGCTTTAGAGGAAATGAAGGCTATACACTGAGCACATGTATTAGATGCTTAATAAATGATATCTAGTATTACCATTACAGCCATGTTTCTACCATCCCCCTTTTAAGACAATTATGTAAGTTTAAACATGATTTATAATAATGTCCATTTTACATAAATTCCATAATTATGTAAGTTTAGAAAATAATACTTACATAAATAATCATGCCACCTTATACCTAAATATTTACCAGTGCTGGGGGTTGAAGGCATCTATTTACTGTTTAAGAACCTGGGATAGTTGGAAAGGTTTTGTTTTTTTCTTTACCTAAAGCATAAAATCCAGCTCTCGCGAGCTGCTCCTTGTTAACTGAGTATGTCCACGTCCCAAAAGTAATGATCCGGGCTTCATACTCTGCCATGGCTGGATTTCTTGGAAGAATTGTTGAATTTGGGAAATTCCTATCAGAACTCACATCAGATTCACTTCGAACATTAATATTCCGGCCCAAAACAAAGAAGCAGTTCGGAAAGTGTCGTCTGTGTTCAGACCAGGCACGGTCACAAGGTTCCCAATTTTTCAGTTTTCCACCACAACAGAAGCACTGCACTTGATCGTCAATACCCGTATAGTAGAGTCCAGCACTAGCTAACTCCCTGGGAGTCAGGTGGGCATAGTCTGGCCAGTTCTGGAATGATTTTAATCTAGCTTCTTCACTACACATGGCAGGATTCCTTGGGTATACAGTGTCTGATATATCTACAACCTGTCCAGTTCGTAAAAGATAGTCTGCACGAGTCTCAGGTGGTCTATCTACAGGAAAATGATTTCTGCTTCCCAGATAGTTTTCAGCTTTGCACTGACCATTTTGGACACCAACATTTGTAGGCTGTGCAGCACTATTTTCAAAATAAAATCCGTTGATAAATCTACAATTTGGGGATACTTTCCTGTGTCTTCCAACTGCTGAATCTCCATATTGCCATCTATCCACTGCTGCATGACAACTAAAGCAGCGCACGGTATCTCCTTCACCGGTATACAGAAAACCTGCTCGGGCCAGTGTTGATGCTGAAACAGGGCTACTACTTGGAAAATTAGCAAAAGTTTTTAATCTATTTAACTCTTCTACAAATTCTCCATCCTTACTGATGTCTGCAGTCACACAAGCTTTAGATGCTTCAAAACTGTTACAAGTCATCTTCTCTTGAAAACAGGATTTGTCCACTTTTTCTAAAAAGAGAACACTGCATTAGGAAATCCAAAGTGTGAAACACTGCAATACGTGTTTGGTATGAAGACCAAGAACTCATCAACTGATGACATAAAAATAACTTAAAATCACTAAAACACATTCAAAATATAATTTTTTTTGTAGTACTAGAGATCGAACTCAGGACCTTTTACTTGCCAGGCAGGTGCTTATGCCACTGAGCTCTCTCTCCAGCCCTAACACATTCAAATTCTGAATACTAGAACTCTAATTTACCACACCATTCAAATCATACAGTAAAATCTCATATTTTTATTTTATTTCTCTATTATGGTGCTGGAGACTGAACCCAGGGCTTCACACCTGCTAGACAGTAAGAACCATTGAGCTACACCCCTAGCTCTCTGCTTTCTCTTTTTGTAGAAAGTAATATTTAAACAAGTACAAGAAAACAACTTATAAGTGCTTATTTTATATAAATATGGAAACTGTGATGCATAATATACTATAATTAAACATGTAAATCATTAATTAGGAAAAACATGAAAGAAGCATAAAATATGCATGTTCTTAAAGTTTATACATAATTGTCATGATGGGTCATTGTATATTCAAGGCAGAGTTCAGTTTTCACAATTAAAAAAATAAATGTTCAGAATGTTAATGAATTAATTTTAAATATTTGTTCATGTTCCTACACATTGAGGATAAACTACTTCTGATTTTCTGCATAAATAAGTTCATTTTTGATAGAAGGGGATCATAAATATATTTAAGTATAAATAAACATATAAAAATACTGCCCTCTACAGGGTAGATGAAGAAAATCCTAAGTATTGGTAGACCTTAATTGCAGTTACTTTTGCTATCAATTTTCCTTGGTCAAGGAACAATCTGTTCAAACAGAAGATAATTTGGCAGCCTAATTAGAGCTGCCAAATTACAGCTATGTAATATCTAAGGAGCCAGTTGGACTGAGAAAGGATAATTTATTCTCCAAACCTGGATCCTTTTGAAAGCGAAAAATAATGACTAAAATGAAGAATTACATACACAGAGACAATAGGCATAACTCACCGTTGCCCCAGGCAAACCAGACTGTGGTCACACCATTTATGAGGCAAACCAGGTTCTCAAAAAGAAAAGTTCAACACCACTAATCATCAGGAAATGCAAAAAAAGAAATACAAAATCTAAATCATAATGAGATATCGCCTCACATTCACATCTATTATAGCTATTTTGTTACTATTATATAAGACAAAAACCAACAAATGCTGGTAAGGATGTATAGATGGGGAAATCTCTTGCCAGGCATGGTGGCACAAGCCTGTAATCCTAACACTTGGGAGGCTGAGGCAGGAGGTCAGTTTTGAGTTCAAGACCAGCCTGGGCTACAAAGTGACCTCAAAGTCAGCCTGGACTGCATAGTGAGACTCTGTCTCAAAAATAGGGGCTGGGGAGATAGCTCAGTTGAGTAAGTGCTATGCAAGGGCCTGAGTTCAATCCCCAGCTCTGCAAAAAAAAAAAAAAATAGGGCCGCCCAGATATCTCAGCAGACTAAAGTACCTGCTTAAGCAGAGCACAGGGACTGGGGTTCGATTCCTGGCCTGCCATGCTGGCCCCACCCCTGTGAGACCCTGTAGACCCTGTACCAAATGCATTAATAAATAAATAAATACACAAAAAGAAAAGAGAGAGACGGAAAGACAGAGGAAGAGGAAATCTCATACACTAATACACTATCGATGGGAATGTAAACAAGTACAGCCATCATGGAAAAACAGTATGGAGGCTCTTGAAAGAGTTGAGAAGAGGATCTAACAAGCCCACTAAGTTATATCCAAAGGAACTGAAGTCAGTATGTTGAAGAGACATCTACATTTGCACATTTTATTATACCACTATTCACAAGAGTCAAGACATGGAATCAACCTATTCACTGCTGGATTAAAGAGTAAAGAAAATGTGGTATATATAAAAATGAAATATGTTTCAGCCACAAAAAAATTCTGTCACTTGCAGCAATGTAGATGGAACTGGAGGACATTATATAAAGTGAAATATGTTAGACACAGAAAGGTAAATACCACATTTTCTCACAGGTAGAAGTGAACACGTTGATTTCATAATTAAAACACAAAATTGTGGTTATCAGAGCCTGGGAACGGTGCGTGTGTTGGAGGCAATGGTAAGAGGATGGTTAGTGGGTAAGATGTACAGTTTGCAAGGAGTAAATTCAAATGTTCTATTGCACAGGAGAATAGCTATGGTTGAAAATTAGCTAAGGATTTCAAAATAGCTAGTAGGGAAGATTTTGAATGTACCTAATACAAAGAAAAACAAATATCTGAAGTTAAAGATATGACAGTTATTTTGATCTGATATTACACATTATATACATGCAGTGAAATACCACACTGTACCCTATAAATATGTAAAATTATTCTATGCCAACTAAAAATAAAGATGTATTTAAAAAAAAGAATGGTCACAGTGATTTTTCTTTACTCCATATGGGCATAGATGTCTTAAAGAATTATCCATATCTTTCAACATTATGCTGGCACAACGTCTATAGAACATCATGTCTCTTTCAGTAATATTCAACAAAAGGCTTCTTCTCTCTTGTAAGCTGGTAATGAACTTCAGGCTTTCTTGGCTTTGTTAATTCCCAGTGGTAATAATTCATATAAATACCAGTACAGCTGAATTATATGTACATTTAAGAATTTTCAGAATATATTCTCTATGAGTTTTGGTTATCGTTTGCCAGATGTCTAAAAACATAATTAACTTCAAAGCCCCTTTACTGAACTGGATAACAAAAACCAAGACTCAAAGAAACCAAGGCTGGCTTACAGGTCAGTAGGATAAATTGAAAAAAAAAATCAAGCTAGATATGGTAGTGCACACCTGCAATCCCAGCACTCGGGAGGCTGAGGCAGGAGGCTCTTTGCGAGTTCCAGACAAGCCTGAGCTACAAAGTGAGCCCCAGGCCAGCCTGAACTGCATAGCGAGACACTGTCTCAAAAAGAGAAAAAAAAATATCCTGTTTTTTTTTTTCTGAGACATGGCTTCACAATGTAGTTCAGAACTTGTGATCCTCCCCATCGCTGAGATTATGGATGTGTGCCACCAAGCACCCATAGTGAGATAAAATAGGAGTAAATGTATAGTCTTATATTATTGTTTTTAAAACTATTACTGAGGGGAAAGAAAAAACTCTTGGGAACTAGGAGACTTAGTTTTGAATAAAGTCATGTTAAGGCAAACCTCCAAATTAAAAACCTGATAGTTTTAATTAATTATATATTCATTATGAAGCAAATTACATCACTACTAAAAAACAAAAACAATAAAACATAACCTCATAGCAACTGTTGGGATGTGGTGGTGCATGCCCGTAATCCTAGCACTTGTTTTTTTTTTTTTTTTGTACCAGGAATTGAACTCAGAACCTTGTGCTTGCCAGGCTGGCACTTGTGGCAGAGCTGTATCCCTGGCCCAATTGTAGCACTTAGGAGGCTGAGTTCAAGGCTAGCCTGGACAATAAAGCAAAATCCTATCTTAAAAACAAATAAACAAGGGTCAGATGTGGTGAGGCATGCCTGTAATCCCACCACTTGGGAGGCTGAGGTAGAAGGCTCTTGGAGTTTGAGACCAACCTGGGCTACAAAGTGAGTTCAAGGCAGCCTGAACTACATAATGAGATGTCTTAAAAAGACCAAGGTCCAGCCAAGTAGCTCAGTGGATTAAAGTGCCTGCTTAGGCAGGTGCAGAGACCAGGGTTTAATCCCTTGCATGCCGGGCTGGAGAGATGGCTCAGTGGTCTAAAGCACCTACTTGAAACAAGCTTGGCAAAGCACAGGGACTGCGGTTCGATCCTCAGCACCACATGCCAGCCAGACCCGCCCCCTGGTGGGCTGAGCTGGCCACACACACACACACAATAAATAAATGTAATAAATAAAAATAAATAAATATTTTTAAAAAAAGATTAAAAAAAAAATCCCTTGCATGCCACGCTGGCCCTGCCCCCGGGGCTCACTGAGACAGTGACTGAGACTGGGTGTGGTGGCATGCACCTATAATCACAGTGCTTGGGAGGCTGAAAACAGAAGGATCACTACAAGTCCGATCTGTGTAGTGAGACCCTGTAGACCCTGTACTAAATATATTAAAAATAAAAAAAGACCAAGAAAAAAAAAACTCAAGGAAAACACACACACACACTCAAAAAAAGTAAAAAAAAAAAAAGTATTGAACTTCAGGCTACATTAGTGATCAAATGTGCAACATCCAGATCCAATTCAGGAACATCTTTAATATTATTTCCTGTTTCAAAGACATTTCAGGAAAGTATTAACAAAATTTAATGTCATTACCAATCATGACAATGAAAATATCATAGGAAGAGTTGAAATAAGTGAGGATGTTTATCCCAAAAGGAGAAAAGCCTAGGACAGGAAGAGTAGGGAAGATAGAATAAATACATTAAGATATCTATAAGGCTTTGTAGGGAAAAGGGAGCCAAATTCTGTGTGACTTGAGGGCAGAATTAAGGTCAATAAGTATAATTATAACCAGTACACTTTAACCCAATACAAGAACAAACTTTAAAGCAATCAATAGCAGTATAAAATGCATTGGGTTGTGTATCATTATTTACTACAGAACCATATTTCATGTAAGATACACAAATACAGTATATAAGAATTTACAAGACTGGCTTACAATGGCTATCCATAAGGTCACGTGTGGGGAAGTACACAAGAGCTGTCTGTAGGCTAGTTATCCAAATGATCCAATTGAAGGCCTGCAGCTAATTAAAGTCCTGTGTGAGGTCCCACGTGAGTCTATGTCAGGAGCCCAAAGGTTTTATGAGGGAAGGTTGAAGGGTCTGTGCTGGAAGGCTGAAGATGATGACCAAGGTGAAGGTAAAGACTGGAGCTTCTCTGAAAAAAATAGAAGTGAGCCTTCCTTCTTTGTTTCCCTTTTATTTCATTCAGACTACAAAGCTATTGGATGTGTAAACTATGCTGATCCAAGTAACTCAAGTTGGGTGTTTCTTACTCAAGTTGACAAAATCAAATTACAACCCACCCCTTGTCAGTCTGACAACCAGACACATTTCCTTAAACTACAGTCTCCAGAAACAAATTCATAATTGTGCCTAATGTCTTATAAATGCCTTGCATAAAAAAGAAACACATAAATTCCTCCCCAGAGTAGACATTTTCCTTGGGTAATGCTTATTCCTAACATTTCACAACTGGAACACTATAACACAGGTTTAACAATACTTAAGAACTAACATTAAGTCTTTCTCAACACATTATACAGGAAGCATATTAGGAGAGAACTATAATCCTCATTTCTGTAACTGATCACAGAGTCACAGCTGGTATCTAGTACTTCTAATACTCATTTTCTATTCCCTTGGCCTTTGGCAAACACCTCATCAGGTCTCTGTTCTTTCCCTGGTGAGGTCACCTGGAGCTTCACTCCTAAAGGTCTGGACCATTTTCTACCATTCCTGAATTGGGTTGTAGTCTCCCACTGATTTTAATAACAGGGTATAGTAACACTACCCTAGGAGATCTCCTGCACTACAAGTATATTCTTCCTTTCCTCCACTGTGGAGAAATAGTCCAATTTCCCCTTGTTAGTCTCTGTCAATCCCCCTTGCTAACACTGTAACTTCCATGTTAGCTTGCTTCTTCAGAGGCATGAGAAGCCTGGTTGGTGGCTAATCCTAGCACTTGGAAGCCTGAGGCAGGAGAACTGTTGCAAGTTCAAGACTCATGTGGGCTACAAAGTGAGCTCAAGGCCAGCTTGAACTGCATAGTGAGATCCTGTCTGAAAAAAGACAAAAACAGCAACAACAACAACAACAAACCAGACCTTATCTGCTCAGGAGTTGTTAGCATTATTATGGTGGACTAATGGTCGACTTGTAACACCCAACTGAACTGAATCAGCATGATTCTGGGTGTGGAAGTCCCACCTAAGAATTGTTGTAAACATAAAGGAAAACTGGAGGGAAAGATGCTGAGTTGCTGATTATCCAGGAGAAACTTTTGCACTGGTTTTCCTATACGAACTCAGTTGTTCGTGTTCTCGCTACTACCAAGGATGGCCGTTGTTCTTTTCAGAGGAGCTCTGGGCCTTACTTTCAGCATTGCTTCCTGGATCCAGTGCAGATCCTTCAGCCTGCTGACACACATCCTTCTTCACCTGACTGGTACAATCTCTAGCTTCCACCACACTGAGCTGTAGGCCTTCCCAGTCAGATCCTTGATAAAGAGACTTGCACGAGACATTGTCATGGGACCTTAGCCTCCAGCTGGGCTCGTGGAGGACACTGCCATGAGCTCTGGGTTTTCAACCAGCCTTGGGTAGGGTATTGCTGTGGGATCCAGGCTCTCAGCTGGATTCTTTGGGTCTCCAGTGTGTGGACTCTGGAGACCTCTTGCACTGTCCTGCATTTGGCTTTTAAGGTGAATATTATATATTAATCCTATAAATTATGTGTCCTGTATTAAATCTATAACCCTGCAAACCCTGACTACAACAGTAATTTCAAACTTAACAGTTTAGATTGCACTGTTTTTATTTTCATTTTTTTTGGCAGAACCGGGGATTGAACTCAGGCCCTTGCACTTGCCAGGGAAGCACTTATTCCACTGAGCCACCTCCCCGGCCCCATGCACTGTTTTTAAAACAGTAATTTATTTTTTCAAAAGCACAAAATTGAACATCACATATACATTATGAAGAATTTAAGCTTTTGGAGAAAGGTGAGAAAGCAGAATCCAGAGTAAAAAGTCAAAGAGAGGGGGCCCATCAAGCATTTCCCTGGCAAGCACAAGGGCCTGAGTTCAATTCCCAGTTCTACCAAAAAAAAAAAAAAAAAAAAAAAAAAAAAAAAAAAAAAAAAAAAAAGAAAAAAAAAGGTCAAAGAGAGGGCTGGCCAAGTAGCTCAGTGGATTAAAGCACCTGAAAGCAGGCACAGGGGCTGGGAGTTCAATCCCCCAGCCTGCCGTGCCAGCCCCCTACCCCCAGGGTGTGCTGAGATGGCAATTGAGACTGGGTGTGGTGGCGCACACCTGTAATCCCAGGTCTTGGGAGGCTGTCAACAGGCAGATCTAGTAATGAGACCCAAACACCCTGTAGACCCTTCCCTAAAATAAAAAATAAAAAAAGTCAAAGTGGCCGGGGGAGACAGCTCAGTAGCGTTAAGCACCCAGCATGTGCAAGATCCCGAGTTCAATCCCCAGTACTGCAACAAAGAAAGAAGTCAGAGGAAAAAACAATGTAAAGAAGAGCCAGGGGCCAGTGAGATAGCTCAGCAGACTAAGCACCTGTTTAGGCAAGTGCAGGGACCAGGGTTTGATCCCTAGCACCACATGCTATGCCAGTCCTGCCCTTTGAGTGTGTTGAGCTGGCTACTGAGACTGGGCATGGTGGCACATGCCTGTAATCTCAGAAATGGGGAGGCTGAAAACAGGAGGATAACTATGAGTCCAAGCTGCACAGTAAAACCCTGTACTAAATACATTAAAAAAATAGAGCTAGGCCTAGTGGCACACATCTGTTAACCCTAGAAACTGGTAGGAGGATCACGAGTTCAAGGGCAGCCTGGGCAACTTTGTGAGACTATCTCAAGGTAAAATTAAAAAGGTCAACTAAGTGTGTAGTCCAGTGGTAGAACATTTCCTACCACGTGCAAGGCCCTGGGTTTAAGTCCCTGTACTAAAAAGAAAGTCAAATGGAGAAGTTGACTCACAAAAGATAGAAAGGGACAGGAGGGAAAAAATGATTTAAGTGAAATGAAGGTGCTGAGAAGACACTGTAGAGAGTTCTTATAGACAGAACATCGAATTGTGAGGAGGAAATAATGCTTTGGATATGAAGAGATCTAAGTACAATAATAAAGTATGCTGAGACAATGTAAGGCTTCTCTGTAAAAGCATATTTAGGCTTTGTACTGGGTAAGCAGGATGGTGTTCAGGCAGGGATAAAGAAAGATGTCAAAGAAAGCTTTGCCATGATGGTAGAAGGAATCTTGAGGGGAACAGTGTTTGGGAAAAGCAGCACTAGGGAAGCAATAATAGCATTAAAATGATCAGTAAAGTAACATGTTTATATAAGGGGTTTGGAAGAGTTGAAGATGGTAGATAGATGAGCTTTAAATCTACATATAGCAGGAGAGATAGCTCAGCAGCATAAGAACCTGCCTGGCAAGCACTAGGTCCAGAGTTTGATCCCTGGTACCCAAAAAGTAAAATCTACATATATATGCCTGTGGTTAGCCCCGTCAGCTGTGTGAGGTCATGGGCAAATGCCAAGGAGAAGGGGCTGACTGCCAAGCTAGTGAGAAAATGGGAAGTGGGGAGCAGGAGAGACAAATAGATAAAACCCACATACTTGGTATGTACAGACAATTAAAAAGTTTCTATTTCTTCTATTTTATGATTAAGATTCTCAAACATGTACAATACAAGTTATCTGAATGAGGAAAAAGATTGACTTGGGCACATACAAGACTACTACCACATAAAAATATACTTCTAGACAAGGTCTGGAAGGCAGTATTTAATAAATCAGAAAGATACATTATGATAGCAATATTACAGGTGATCTTTGTCTCCAAAATGTCTTTGATGGTACTGTCACTTAAAAATTCCCAGGGTGGGAGCTGTGGAGATAGCTCAGCAGTCTACATGCCTGCCTGGCAAGCACAAGGACCGGGTTCGATCCCCGGCACTGTATGCTGTGTGAGTTGTATAGTGAGAACCTGTACCAAACACATAAATTTACATTAAAAAATTAAAATTCAAAAAAAACCCTCCAACTCTCAGGGTGGTCCCAATTATCTGGGTCAGATGGCAGAGAGCAAGCAGCCGAAGTTATATAGTTGTGCTAGCCCCATAGCAGTGAAGCTCAAGGCCAGATCCAAGCCACTTCTGTGAGTATGTGCAGTTGATGGACTGTTGGTGGCTGGGCTTCAGTTTGCATGCAAGTCTGCCACTATGGCACTCTCTAGGGGAAGCTCTGTGCTCAGCCATGGTTGCTAACCAGTGGTATCCTATGTCCTAGAGTTGAAGAGGAAGGTTGAACTGTTTTTCACTACAAAAAGCAAAATGCAGAAATTCTGAGCTTCATACAGGTACTATAATATGCTCACAAAATAACTAATGTAGGGGTTGAGGATATAGCAGAGGCACAAGAACCTGCCTGGCATGCAAAAGGTCCTGACTTTGATTCCTCATACCTCCAGCCAAAATAATAACCAATGCAATTTTTTTATGTTCAGGAATTGTTGCATTGAAAAATGCACAATTTTTCAGTGTTTCTGGTCTCTCTGTGCACACAGCTCCCAGCTTACTTGGGATTCTGGGAGCAGGAGAGCCTCCAGAGGGACGGTGCTGGCTTGCAGGGGGGTGGGGAGGACCCTTGGTGACAGTAGGTACCCCTAGCCCTCCTCGGCCCAGTTCCTGCCCTCCAATGCTGTCCCTTCCTCTAACTTCTCCTCTGAGTTGAGTCAGTGCTTGAAACATTTAAGAGCTCTGGAATCTGAGCCTGAGCTGCTCTGGAGGTCTCTACTTGCCCTCAGGAGCAGGCCTGCAGCACTGTCCCAGCAGCCCCAACTCACCTCAGCTCTGAGCAACCCCGGCCCCTGACTTGAAGGACAGCAGCCAGCAGGCCAGCCACACAGTGGTCTTCAGGCAGCATGGGAGACGGGAGCACCCTCAGGAAGCTCTTGGACAAGGTCCAGGCCTACTCCACGGCAGGGGGCAAGGTGTGGCTCTCTGTGCTGTTCATCTTCCATATCCTGCTGCTGGGCACGGCAGTGGAGTCGGCCTGGGGTGACAAGCAGTCAGCTTTTCGTTGTAACACGCAGCAGCCTGGCTGTGAGAATGTGAGCTATGACAAGTCCTTCCCCATCTCACATGTGTGCTTCTGGGTGCTGCAAATCATCTTCGTGTCAGTGCCCTCACTGCTCTACCTGGCTCACGTCTTCTACCTGATGCGAAAGGAGGAGAAGCTGAATAAGAAGGAGCAGCAGCTCAGGGTTGCCCAGATGGATGGTGCCAATGTGGAGATGCACCTGAAGCAGATTGAGATCAAGAAGTTCAAGTACGGCATCGAGGAGCACGGAAAGGTGAAGATGCGTGGCAGCTTGCTACGCACTTACATCATCAGCATCCTCTTCAAGTCCCTCTTTGAAGTCTCCTTCTTGCTAATCCAGTGGCACATCTATGGCTTCAGCCTCAGTGCCATCTACACCTGCAAGTGTGACCCATGTCCCCACCAGGTGGACTGCTTCCTGCCACACCCCACCGAGAAGACCATCTTCATCATCTTCATGCTGGTGGTATCCCTGGTCTCACTGGCTCTCAATACCATTGAGCTCTTCTACATCATCTTCAAGGGCATCAAGGACCGCAAGTGTAGGAGCAAACCCTACTACCCTGCCAGTGGCCCCCTGAGCCCCTGTAAGGACTGTGGTTTCCCCGAGTATGCCTACTTCAAAGGCTGTTCTTCACCCACTGTGCCACTCTTGCCCATGTCCTCATCTGGTTACAACCTGGTGACCAGGGACAGGAACAATCAGACCACTGAGCAGAACTGGGCCCAATACAGAATGGAGCAGAACCGCACAGGTCAGTCAGGCAGCACCATTTCCAACTCCCATGCCCAGCCCTTTGACTTCCCCAGTGACAACCAGAATTCCAAAAAGATCTCCACGGGACTTAAACTCCAGTCCCTGGCTATTGTGGAGCAGCAGCCATCCAGCAGAGCCAGCAGCCAACCCCAGCACAAGGACCTGGAAATCTAGACCCAGTCTTTGAGCGGTGAGGTCCACTCAGTGGTGGAGAAGAGGCGGGTGCCAGAGGAGAGGCCACCTGGGTTCTTTTGTTTCAGTGAAGTGGTACTCAACAGCAGCCCTCCTGAGAGCCTGGGACACAGACAGACATAGTAATGCATGTTCTCTGGGGCATGGGACAGATGGATGAGTGAGAGGGGCGGACAGGAGGTACTTGATATTTTATGTAGCAGTTTCCAAGCACTGTGGCTCTCCTCAGAGTCATGTGGCTGAGATTTAGTAAGGGCTTTTCTCCCCTCATACCCTGGGATCACCCCTTTGTGTGTAAGTGGCTGAGTGTGTGTGTGTGTGTGTGTGTGTGTGTATTTTTAATTTTTGTTTTACCAAGATACTGAAATACTCTGGGCCAGGAACAGACACTTTCTGAACATCTCATTTCTTTCCCACAAGAGAAAGACAGACAATTGTACTTGTGTCTCCACTAAAACATTCCATTTATTGTTGTTATTGTCGTCAATTAAAAGTTCAGAAAAGCCCCATGGAAAAAGACCTGGCATGGCTTGCTTATACGGGAGCCAGCTGCCCATCCCCTTACCCCTGCTCCGCCCACCATGCCGAATGACTCTGTGCTTGGACAGGCTCAGGCATCATCACTTCACATGTATCCGAGTCCATGTCAGGGAGACAAGTAATGCCTGATATTTTAGCCATCACGTGGGTACGTGTGCATGTGTATTATATGTCATGTATTGGCACAAAGGGTGCAGCACAGACTCACAAAGACCTGGAATAAAACACATGGTGTTCCAACCTGTACCTTCTAGGTGGATCTCGGGCTGTGGTGGGCCACTGGTGTTCACATTCTAAGATGCTATAGATCTCCTGTGTAGCAAAGCCCACATTTTTTCCTAAGATGTTTTCCTTCTGCATTCTATTGTGGATACTGATTTTGTTGATTATGACTATTTTCATTTTGTGTCTCTTTTTCCTTTTTTGAATGTAGCAGTGATGCTATTACTTAAATGAATGATTGCCTTTTTCCTGAAAAAAAAATAATCATTAATGCCTGAATGATAGGACTTTAGTAAACAGGCTTTAGTCATTAATGTGAGAGACCTAGAACAAATGCTTAGAGAGAACTAGTATTCACTGTGCCTACACGGATTTGCAGTAACTGGTGTTCTCGGCTGTAGCTTACTTAAATACACATGAATTCAGAGTGAGTCTTCGTTCAGAGGCTGACAGTCTTGAGTGGGCAGCAACTTCGATGTTTGTACTAAGATTTTACTTGGGATTGAGAAGGAACTAAAACATGTTTCAGGAGTGCACATTTAACTAATTTATTTGAACTGTATGCTAAAGACATCAGTTCTTTAATTGATTTTATTTTTTATTTTTTAGAGAAGGGTCTGTAGGGTGTTCAGGATCTCACTACTAGATTGGACTCATAGTGATCTGCCTCTTTACAGCCTCCCAAGAGCTGCGATTACAGGCGCGCGCCACCAAGCCCAGTCTCAATTGCCATCTCAGCTAGCCCTGGGGGCAGGGCCAGCAAGGTAAGCCCAGGGGATCGAACCCCTGCCTCTGTGCCTGCTTGCAGGTACTTTAATCTGCTGAAGTATTTGGCCAGCGCTCAATTAATTTTTTTTTCTTTTTTTTTTTTTGTGGTACTGGGGATTGAACTCAGGATCCTGCACTTGCCAGGCAAGCACTTATTCTACTGAGCTATCTCTCCAACCCCTCAATTGATTTTTTGAAACTCATCATGAATGAATGAGGAAAATCTGATGTTCCTACTTCTTGTGCATCAACTACATAGAACAATTCTGAACAGCGGAAAATACTAATGCTTTTGACATTCCATGTTAAACTACTGTCATGTTCACCTTTGTTGCATATAACCTAGACCTAGTCCATCAGATTGTGTGCTCTGGACTGTTCTTTATTAAATAAAGTTTAATTTAGTAGAAAAAAAACTAATTTAGACTTTGTATAAGCCGTGAAGACATCCAGGGAGACTTAAAATGTATAAATGATAACTATCATAAAGTTATTTCAACAGCCAAGCCACTGTTTAGGGTTTTCATACAAAACAAGGAAGAACCAGGTAACAATGCTTTTGATATAGGCATACTAATAGATAAATGTTTTAAGTAACATACTATTTTGCCCTGAAGGAAAAAAAACGCACAGAAAAAAGCCATATTCAGTCACTGCTATGCCAAACACTAGTGCTTTATTTTTGTACATGGGATTAAACTCAAGATGTTACACATACTAGGTAAGCACTCTGCCATTGAATTACATCCCCAGTCCATTCTATTTTGACACAAGGTCCTTCCAAGTTGTCTAGGTTAAACTCAAAATTGTAACCCTCCTGTAACAGCTTCTCCTGTAGCTGGGAACATAGGCATGCACCAACATACCCTGTGATTATTAACTGTTAATGGTGACATTTAAAAAGTTAATGGTGTGTAAGTTTCAAGCAAGCATCTCCATCAAGTAATTGATTACTAACAGCAACAACCTCACCATAATCATAAGACCAGCATACCAGGAACATAACTATTGGGAACAGTCAGGTCTGCCAGCCCTAGCCAATCTACTAACAACAGCCTGTCTGGCTACTCACAGCAAACTGAACCAAATTTGACCTAAAAGAAGTGATGAAGATGACATTAGTATTGAAGACGGTAGTGTACCACTGCTAAAGCTGTTCTTACAACTGAAAGCCTGAATTTCTTAACATAAAATAGAACAAACTCAATTCTAAGTCTGGAAAGAACAGTCTCATTCCTTCTAATTAAGACAGCTTGCTTAGCAAGTAGTGTAAAACACAGAACTTTAAATATATGCTCTAGATCAAATACTTTCAGAAGATGAAAAAGCCATAACATGAAACCGTGGCTGAATGTCTTCTCAGCGAGGGTATAATAGGACTTGCAAATTTGGCTACTTGAAGAGCTTTTAGGAGTGGGAAAGATATAAAAAAATGAAGATATGTTATGCACATGTACTAACTCATGATGAATGAAACCATTATGTACTACACACATACTAATAAAACTAAAAGTTCTAAAAAGAGCTTTTAAACCACAGGGCCAATGACCTAGAATAGGCATGAAAACAGTAACACTGCAGCCTTACAATGTCATTAAAATAAACGGAAACAGAAAATAATTAACGGTTGCTTAGAGCTGGGGAGGGAAGACTAGGGAATGACAACCTTTTAGGAGTAATAAAAATCCCTTAAGGGCCAGCCAGATAGCTCAGCAGACTAAAGCGCCTGCTTAGGCAGAGTACAGCAGCGGGGTTCAATCCCCATCATGCCAAGCCAGCCCCACCCCCACGGCATGCTGACACAGCAACTGAGACTGGGCATGGTGGTGCACACCTGTAATCCCAGTGCTTCGGAGGCTGAAAACAGGAGCATCACTATGTGTCCAATCTACATAGTGAGACCCTGTAGACCTTGTACTGAATACATTTTTTTAAATGCCTTAAAGATAGACTATGGTAATGACAGCACAATTCTGAATAGTGAACCCTGAAACCACTGAACTGTATTTTTGTTTTAATTGTAAATGTGTTATTTTCGTGGTGTTGAGGATCAAATCCAAGGCTTTTAGCCATGCTAAGCTTATGCTGCAGCACACAGCTACATCCCCAGCCCTGTATGCAGGGCTTAAATGATTTGTAAGTTTTGAGATACATTTCAATGAAACTGTTAAAATACTAAAATAGTAGGTGATCATAGTTTGTCTAACAATTGTCAAGTCTAAAAAAAGGGCTTTTGCTGGTGAAATTATGTGCTTTTGATTTGGAAAACAACATACAGCACATACGTGAGAGGACTAAGTCACTTTTGTTTGAAGTGGCTACATATTTAACCTGCTTCACAGAATTAAGTCAATTTTTAACTACACTCTTTAAATTCTAATGTGAAAAAGTTGGGTTCTGTTTCTTTTGATAAGAGCACCTCAGCTCTTGTCTCGCCAATACTTATATTCCTTAATGCAGTTCTTCTGTTGCTCACTGTGCAACTTACCTTCCAAAGTGCTTTGTGCCAACTTTAATTAAATTAAACTGCATTGTTTTGAGACTGGGTCTTGCGACGTGGCTCAGCTAGGCCTTGACCTTACCATGTAGCTCTGGGAGGCCCTGAACCTATGCAATACTCCTACTTCAGCCTCCCAATCACTGGGATACAGGCATGCACTATGGATTAGAGACATGCACTACCACACCACTGTCCCCGGAGGGCTGTTTTTAGGAGTGGCTTTCTATATTATGAAGCACTGAAACTATGTCCCTGAATTATTAAATCCTATGACAGTTCATACTGGTGTTTATGTGAAAACATATATTTATAAATTAATTCCAAATAGGTATAATTTATGTTTTTAAAAAGTTAATTTCATTTTTCTCTGGTAATATAAGAGTCTAATTCCTGCCTTATCCTTGATCTCACAAGCAGTATTCTGCTTTTTATGCATCTGTGTATATGTTGCTGGGCTTTTATTGTCTTTTAATATATTATCATAGTATGAATGCTTTAAATACGAAATGTACCAAAATTAAAATATTTTACAAACATGACAAACTTGTGAAACTTTTCATACAAAAATTTTGTGTTTTCCTCCATTAATACCAGGGATCCAACCAAGGCCTTTGTGTATGTTAGGCAAGTGCTCCACTACTGACTTACACTCCTGAGTTTTCTTTATTGGCATTCTAGCAACAATGCCTAAACCTTAGGAGAAATATGTAGTATTTGCCACTCACACGTAGAGTTATATTATCATTAGGCTACTTATGTCCCATATATCCACTTTAAATAAGTAAACACAAAGTTACTTTCATTATTTGCCTGATTTCTTTGGTATTAATCATATTACATACAAATAATGCAGTATGTTTACATGTAAAAATTTAGAATGAATATAAGTTCATATGGTTTCTGAGTAATTCCTCCCAAAGCAAAAACAAAGATTTTGTTTTGCAGTACTGGAAGCCCAAGGGCTTCACCCTGAGCACATCCTTAGGCCTCTATTTATTTATTTTTTATTTAGAGACAGACTGTCACTCAATTTCTAAATTGCACAGTCTGGGCTTGACATGTTCCTGAGTCAGCCTCCCAGAGTGACAGGATTACAAGCACCATATCTCATGCTCTCAAAGCTATTAATTAATTTCCTGGTAGAGCTAATATGGATACTTTCAGAGCAGGCTATTAAAACTATGAGGATACAAGGACTCAAATAGTTTGGACTAATGAATTTTTAAAACTTTCTAATGTTAAATAGAAAAAAGTTCACATGGAGAAACATTTTATGTGAGATTTAATATCAAAACACTGTTTGAAAATGTATTTACATACTAAACTTCCTGATAAAAATGTGATTACCTGAAATAAAGATCAGTTTTAAAAAGCTATATATATAATCCCAGCTCCTTAGGAGGCTGAGACAACAGGTTCATTTGAGCCTAGGAGTTCAAGACCAGCCTAGGCAAGACAGAAAGATCCTGTCTTGAAATAAAATAGTGACGAGGGCTTGGAATGTCAGTGGTAGACCACTTACCTAGCATGCCAGAGGACCAAAGTTTGATCCCCAGCACTGATAAAGATATCTGAGTCAATAATTATTGGTTTTAAAATGAGTGTCAGTTATCATCAAATAAAAGATAGAAAAAATAAACAAGTACGTGGG
>NW_004524827.1:477503-490595 GCF_000260255.1 Octodon degus | reverse complement strand
TTACTGAGCCATCTCCCTGGCCCCCACAAGTAGTTTTGATATGTGTGTCAAACAGAAAAAAAGTAACTTTTTGGTGCTGGGGATCATAAACTAGAGCTTCATTCACTTCAGCCCTAAGCTGTACCTCTACTTAGTCCTGAAGACAGTAATTCTGATTCTTTTCGGTTGTTTGTCTTTTTGAGATAAGGTATCACTATGCAGTTCAGGCTTGCCTTGAACTCACTTTGTAGGCCAGGCTGGTCTCCAACTTGCAGTGATCCTCCTGACTCAGCCTCCCAAGTGCTGGGATTACAGGTGTGTGTCACCATATCCAGCAGTAATTTTGATTCTAAAGATTAATACAAATGTATTTGAAATGGCTGACAAAGACACAATCTCTGGTCACTGACAATTAATTTTTACAAATACCCACTTGATGTTTTAAAAGTTAAAATAACACTGTAAAACAAAACAGTGTTCTTAATTCTGACCTTATTTGGAAATGGGATCTTGCAGATAGAACCAAGTTAAGACAAAGCTATTAAAGTAGGTTCCAATCCAGTACACCTAGTGCCTTCTAAGAGAGAAGTTTCTCGGATACTTTTTATTTGTTGCTGGGGCAAAATGCCCAACACCCCAAATTAAGGAAGAGAAGGTTTATTTACCTCACAGTTTGTGGAGATTTCAGTCTATACTGGGCTGGCTCCCAGGCAGAGCTGCATGTGAAGAGCAAGGGGAAGGGCAGCAGCTGCGGCTTTTAGCCAGCCTCTCTCCCCTCCTCAAGTTATAAACAAGCTGCCCTGGGGGTGTAGAACTCACACAGTGGCCATGCCCTCCTCTTGCACAGCATGGGGATGTTTACAAAGCAAGAATCTTGGCTCTCTGCGAGTCTCTTAAACTTCTGAACTTTTCAGGAACAGGCTCTTCTCTAGAGTCTTCAGAAAGAGCATGACGGTGCTGACACTTTGATTTTGAATTTTTGGCCTCTGGCATAACGAATGAACTGGTTTAAATCACCCAGTTTGTGGTATCTTAGTTTTGTTTTGCAGTACTGTGTCATGGCGACCCTATAAAATCAATATAATGATGCTTAAGATGCCAGAAATTTTGCAAGCAATACAACTCTTCTGGTTTCTACTCCATTACTACTATACTGGTTGAAATATAATTAAAGATATCTCTATAAAAGTTAGAAAATTCATATTTTTGGGGCTGGTGAGATGGCTCAGTGGTTTAAAGCACCTACTTAGAACAAGCTTAGCTAAAGCACAGGGACCGCGGTTCAATCCCCCAGCACCACATGTCAGCCAGCCCTGCCCCCTGGTGGGCTGAGCTGGCCACACACACACACACACACACACACACAAATAAATAAATAAAATTTTAAAAAAGTTATAAAAAAAGAAAAAAAAAGAAAATTCATATTTTAAAAATTTAATCTATGACAGATCCACTGATCCTACCTATCAAAATTCTAGAAGAATGATCACTCTATGTACCCTTATATATCCTCTACAAACTTTGATGGCTGAACAGTAAATAATTTTGGCATGTTTGTGTTATCTTCAAATGTATCTATAAAGCATATGTACATACCTTTGTCAGACTGAAGGTCCCTTATGGCAAGTGCTATACCTTATTACATTTGTAACCCCAACGCCTACTGCAATGCTGAGCATACAGTAGAACTCAATGACTGTTAGATGAAACAATGAATGTCGAACCACTCAATATTCTGTCCCCCAACTCCACCTAACACCTCCCCCTGAATCCCGAGAACATTGTGAATACTAAAAATTGTTAATATGCCAACATTCCTAGGAAATGTGATGGAAGAAATACATGCACACCAGACAATGTAATTATTTAGTGATCTTTTAAAAAGCCTACGTTCAAGTCACATTTCAAACACAGTATTCAGCTGGGCACAGTGGTATGCACCAATGGTCCCAACTACCTAGGGGGCAGTGGCAGGAGGATCATTTAAGACCCAGAGTTTCAGGCCAGCTTAGGTAATCTGTGAAACCTTGTCATGAAAAGTTGTAATAATTATAAAGTTTTTCATTAATTTTAAATTTACAGTAGTATGAAAACTTTGTATATGCTAACCAAAATATATCATAAGTTAAAATTTATCTTTACAATCTCTCTTTGCTTGTTACTTGCTGAAATACAAGTTTTTCTCATTAATTTCCATTTTTCATACAGAAGATCCAGAGTACAGATACTTATCAAATAAACAACATTAATTCCCAGACTCAATAGAGGTCAATCCCTCTTTTAATGATCTTAAAGTATTAGTCACAGAATTCTCTGTTTAAAAATAACACCAACTTATAAAGTATCCTTTGTTTCTTTACCTAGGATATATATTTATCTTTAATAATAATCATAGTATGGAAGCTGAATTTCAAAAATAAAAAGGCATATATGTTTTTCAAAGTTCAGGTTTTATACAATGACATACTTACATTAAATCCCAACTTTTAATCATATTATTCATTTATACTATTGAGGTTCTGCAAATAATATGGGTATTTCCTTTTAACTTTAACTTAAATGGTCAATAAAAACAAATTTCAGGTTAATTAACATTCAGTCACATCAAAAGCTCTTTCCTCGGCTGGTCAGATAGCTCAGCGGATTAAAGCGCCTGCTTAGGCAGACACAGGGGTCCGAGTTTCGATCCCCAGCCTGCCATGTCGGCCCCGCCCCCGGGGTGCGCTGAGATGGCAACTGAGACTGGGTGCGGTGGTGCCCACCTGTAATCTCAGCCCTTGGAAAGCTCAGAACAGGAGAATCACTACAAGTCTGATCTGTGTAGTGAGACCCTGTAGACCCTGCACTAAAAAAAATCCTCTTTCCTATCCTTACCACAAAAAAGGTAATTGTAAGAAGGATATCTTGTTTCCCTGGTGTCCTCTTTCTTATAGTAGGTAATTTGTGATACTGCCTGTCGTGGTTTAACTAATGGTCAACTTGTAAATACCCAGCTGAACTGTATCAGCAAGGTTCCAGGTAGGGATGGCCCACCTGAGGACTGTTTCCAACAACATAAAAGAAAAATTGGAGGAGGAAGATGGTGTGCTGATTCCTCTGGAGAAGCTTGTCCCACTGGTTTTTCTATGAACTCAGCCATTTTCATCATCAGAAGAGCTCGGGCCCTCACCGCTGCTGAGGATGGCTACAGTACTTTTTGGGGATGTTATGGTTGTTGAGTGTCGCTTCTTGGCTCCAGTGTAGATCCCTCAGCCTGGTGGCACAAATCCTTCATCCCAGTGGCGCAGACTTTCTAGCTTCCACCACTATACTTTGGGTATTCCCATGGCAGATCCTTGATATAGATTTGCATGAGACAATGTCATGCGCTCTAGGCCTCCAGCTAGACTCGTGGAGGACACTGGCATGGACTGTAGGTCTTCAGCTTCACACATGCAAGACACTGTCATGGGATCCAGGCCCTCAGCTGGATTCTTTGGGTCTCCAGTATGAGGACAGTTCTCTAGCACTCTTCTGTATTTTACTTTATGGGTAAATAATACAAAATAATCCTCTAAGTTATGCGTTCTACATACATATGTAAATAATGCATTGTTTCCCTGGTGTGAAAAACTGGACTAAAATTTATAATAGGTATTGTGAAATAGAAAATGCCCAAATGGTGAAGGGAACAAGGGGGGAAGAAAGAAGGGAAAATTTTAAAAAATGAGAAAAAAATGAAAACAAAGCTTTCATAAATGGGAAAGAGAGGAGTTGAAGGTAGGAAAATGGGGCAAAAAAGAAACAAATTGTGTCATGTACAAGTACAAATCCTCTATGATGAATGTGATTATTATGTGTAACAAAAATGTACCAATACAATCTGATTAGATTAAAAAAAATGTTCAGTGGAATAAGTGCTTCCCCAGCAGGCGCAAGGGCCTGAGTTCAATCCCCGGTTCCAAAAAAAAAAAAGATGTATCCTAATTAAATCTACTCCCTTTTAAGCACTGACTAAACCACTGCAAACACTTGTTCACCTGTCAGCTCACCAATATGCTCCGCAAGTTTTTTGTATAAGTCCCTGGGCCGAAACTTTTTAGTTTTCCTCTGCTGTAAATGATCTCTTATGAACTCCAGTTCCAATCCTGTATGAAACTTTCTCTCTGATATTTTGCACTTGTTATTTTCTTTGCGAACTAGCTATTTAGTTTTCGGTTTTTGTTTTGTTTGTTTGTTTTTGCAGAGCCAGGGATCGAACTCAGGCCCTTGTGCTTGCCAGCGAAATGTTTATTCTACTGAGCCATCTCCCTGGCCCCTTACCAAACCATTTAGGCCACACACATTTAGTATCAAGTAAAACACAACCATTGGCCAGTGCTTTGTATTTCAAGTGACATCTTAGTTGCTGTACACTTCTTCAGCAACATCTACTCCATGTTTAGTTTTGTTGTTGAAAGTTTCCATCTCAGGCTTCTGTTTTGTGATGGTTTTCTTATCAATGTATCCATCATGGTGATATGTTGACATCACCAGTAACAGTTTGCTTTTCTTTGCCATATTTGAGACCAATGTTATATGTTTCTGAAATTCAAGGATTGTACTGCATAATTCTGTTTGAAATAGCAACTTTTCATTTTGAATTTTGCTTTGTTCTTGTATACAGTTCCTGTGCTGGTAAACTTGTGCTATTAGCAAATGTAACATCAACTGGAGACCAGTAAACCAAATGTCCAATGTCACATTCCAATTAGTTTGGGAGATGGGAGCAACAAGTCCATTTACAACATCTTTTGGTTTATTACTATATGTGTAAGACCTGATGGTTGAGTTCCAGGATAAATGTCTAAACTGAAATAAGTCTTTGTGTCTACAAGGGCATAAATTTTTATGCCATAGTTTGGCCCATTGCTTTTCCATCAGTCTTTTTCTTTCTGAATCGAACTCAGGACCTTGCACCTGACAGTGAGCCTCTATCAGTCTTTTACATCCCCATAATCACCATGAGAAACCTGTTCCAAGTACATCAGACCTATGAATGCTTTCAGTTATATGGCTACTGGTGCATATAGATTGTTTTATTTGAATTTCAGCTTTCTGTATACCACAACATCTTGCTACAAGTTCCAACTCGGAATGGTAATGCTGGCATTCTGCACAACAGATTTCACCTGTCAAGATCCTCACTATATTATCAGAAATAATTCTAACATTGGATCATTCCATTTCGTTGCATGACCATTTTGCAACATTTTTCCCCATAATTTTATTGAGAAACAAATGGCAATGAGACAGTTTCAAATCCGATTATTAGGACAGTTTCAATAATTAACACATTGCATACATTCTTCCTAGTGGTTAATTGCTGTACAAGATGCAGACATGATATCCTGTTTACAACCATTATTAGAACAAATCTTTCTATTCATTGAATTAAGAGAATGTAGCTGTATATGTATCCTAAGTATTTTGAATATGCAGATATAAAAGGGTCGTTCATTTGTATCCCCTTTTTGTTTAGTTTTGTTATTTAAATATTATAGGTGTGTGAATTCAGCAAAATATTCCAAAATAGTCCAGTAGTCCAGAATAGTAGTGAGTTTCCCGTAAGACTGGCAATGTCAGAAGTTGTTGACTTGAGCCTTTTATAGCTCAGCATATTAATATGGCTTTACTTTTTATACTGTTTTCATACTTTTCTGCTGGATGGTTAAGGCCAAGATAAAGCAAGACCTATATAACAAGCAATATAGCTTTTGTATTTGATAAGGTCAGTTAAATCCCCTCCAGATTTATCGTGAAACCCTGTATGGCAATTTGTAGATTCTTTGTCAGTGTCAGCCATGTGGATGAGTCACAGCCATTGCTTGACCAATTTGCTCTCTGTGAAAGCCTGAGAGAATGTTTTCTCTCCATATGACTCTCCTTAGGCACACTCTACATCATCAATCACTTTCCTCTTTGGCCCCATAATCTCCTTGATCAGAAAATTTGGGACAACGCCGAGTTAAATGACGTTACAGCACAAGTTCTCATATGTCCTGAGTCTTAAATGACCTTGGAAGGCTAGGGGCAAAATGTTGGCTGTCCTTGCAGCCCTCCTTTTTCTCTAATTTTTGGTCTGCAAACTTAGGTTGCTAACCCTCCAGAAGAGAAGCTTATTGCTATTACCCTACAACCTAGGCTGTTGAGCTTAACCTCACTATCTGTCTGAGTATCAAACATCTTAGGCTTAACATGGAACAGGTATTTTTCATCAAGTATTGACATGTTAAACTTTAAGTCCCTACAGAATATGAAAAAAAAATTAAAAATTAAAGTACATTTTAAAAATAGGAATAAACAATTACATATTTTTACACAGAAGTTTAGAAATTTAACCATATACAGCATTGTAGCAGGACAGTCCTTCAATACCCCTTTTCCTGTCTCCTGCCTTCATTCACCACCCCCTTTCTTTTTAAACAAACATCTACCTGAGAGACAGCACAGCAACAACTGGCGTGTCATGATGAGCAGCCCATATTCAGAAGACCAGAATGACAGGCACTCCAAGCATGACCCTACTCTTACAAATTACCATCTGCAGTGCAGTTGCTTAGTTCACAGGTATCAGCATATATAGTTATTCAGGGTGAGAATACTACCAATTAACTGCTAGCTTCGAAAACCTTCTGAAGATTCTCAGGATCATTGCCTTACCCATCTTGTACACATAAATGTATGGCTTTGCCCCTGTCATGTTTCCTAGCTTTTTTCCTTGCTCTCTCTTCATTGTCAAATACACACTCACATTTCTGCTTTCTTCCTCATGTGAACCAAGGAATCTGCATTCCCTGAGTCTGAATCAGTCAATTCCTGCTCCATTTCACTGTCACAGGGGCTTTGGCTCACATGGACAGTGTCAAAGTTGTCATCATCCTCATCATCTACCCACACCACTCTTGTTTGTTTGTTTTGATTTTTCTTTCACTACGGGGGATTGAACTCATCACTATTCTGTTATGAAAGCATATACTTTGATATAATGGATCATCTTTATCATCCACGCATGAGTAATCTGATGATTCACTTTTGACCTCCTCCAAAATTTATAAATCTGGTTTTTCATGTGCCACTGTACTGATTTTTCTACCTGAAAAATCTAAGAAAAAAAATTTTTAAAACAAATCCTGGAGTGATGTAGTCTACTGGACCCTCTGTAATGCTCAGGTAAATACGTGCAAAACCAGTTAGAGGGAGCATAAAGGCGGGTCCAAATCCTGTTCTGATACTTTCTGTACATGTGCACACATGGGTAAACAGATAGATTGCTCCCTATTTCCCTCAAGGAAAGATACTGAAAAACACAGCCCAGGCAGCTATTACACCAGTAAAGCACAAATTTACGGTAGAAAAGAAGGACTGGGGGCTGGGGAGATAGCTAAATAGAATAAGTGCTTGCCTGGCAAGCACAGGGTCCCAAGTTCAATCCCCATTACTGGGGGGAAAAAAAGGAAATGATGGGTCTGCTAACCTAAGCTTATTATGCCTCAAGAGGTTAAAGCACTAGAATCATTCAAATTGCTGAATAACTTAATAAGCACTTAGCTCATAAGCTCAATAAAATAAACTGGCTAATACTCCTGTATACAGTATATGTTTCAGCATTAATCTACTTCTGCAAATATCAGAAAGAAAATACTGAAAATAAAAAATGGCATATCAATTATATGGTCTACACTTTTATAAACTCACACAAATACTGTATTTAAATCAGTGCAAATTTCCCCCAATCTTTGCCAGTTTATGATTTTTTTTAATTTTTTTAAATTTTATTTATTTGTGTGTGTGTGTGTGTGTGTGTGTGGCCAGCTCAGCCCACCAGGGGGCGGGGCTGGCTGGCATGTGGTGCTGGGGGATTGAACCGCGGTCCCTGTGCTTTGCTAAGCTTGTTCTAAGTAGGTGCTTTAGACCACTAAGCCATCTCACCAGCCCCTTATTTATGATTATTAATTGCATAGGCATGGTTCCTTCAGGATGGACACACACACTAAGGTATTCCCTCATTTCATCAACAAATAAATGACCCCCACAAATGTGATACATGAATAATACACAAGTTTCTGGCTCAAGAATTCACTCATTACTATTACCCATTATTCCACTGAACTGAAAATTGTTCAGAATTTAATCAGTGTAAAGTGTTCCTTAATTAATTAGAGGTCTTTGACTCAAACACAAGCAATCTACAATGAAAATGGTATAACCAAGTCAACGGATTAATGCCATTTATGCATATTCCAATGCCAGGTCAAAACCTGTGCTAAAATCAGTACAAGCAGAAAAGAAGAAATCTCAAGATATATACAAACCCAATCTACAAAATAAACAACTGTTGTTCTTTTGGGGGGAACCATATTACCTGGGCTTTCATTCTTAGTAAATATCCTTTCAAAATTTTTACAATAGGCTCATTCACATGTACCTTATACATATTTAAAAGGGGGATTTATTGTTCAGAAAAGTTTTTGACAGGAACTATGAATTGAACTCAGGCGTTGAATACGCTAAACAAGAGTTCTACCACTAAACTAAAATTCCAGTCTTTTTTCAATTTTATTTTGAGAACGGGTTTCAGTAAGTTGTGACAGGCTGGCCTCAAAACTTATAGTCCTCCTGTTTCAGTCTCTTGAGTAGCTGAGATAACAGGTATTATTCCAGGTTTGTCCACAGTCATTTTATTTTGTGGTGCTGGGGCTCAAATCAAGGGCCTTGCTAAATGCAAGGCAAGAACTTTACCAGAACCACAACCTAACCCTCCATAGCAATTTATACTTTTTTTCATGTAAAAATATAAACATCTTGGGGGCCAGAGAGATGGCTCAGTAGAATAAGGGCTTGCCTGGCAAGTGCAAGGGCCTGAGTTCAATACCCGATTCTGCCAAAAAATAGAAAATAAACATCTTTCCCCATCAACATTTATCTAGATTAGGTATTATTTGAAATGGATGACTATCACCTGACTTTACAAATGTACCACAAGCTGATGAACATTAATTTTTCTTTTTCTTTTCTTTTCTTTCTTTCTTTCTTTCTTTCTTTCTTTCTTCTTTTTCTTTGTGGGGTGACCAGCTCAGCCCACCCTGGGGATGGGACTGGCATGGCCTGTGGTGCCAGGGTTCAAACCGTGGTCCCCTGCAGCTGCCTAAAGAGGCGCTTTACACCACTGAGCTATCTCGCCAACCCTGAACATTAATTTTTTTTTTTTGGCTGAACTGGGGATTGAACTCATGCCCTTGTGCTTGCCAAGCAAGCACTTATTCAACTGAGCTATCTCCCCAGCCCCCTGAACATTAATTTTTAGGAATGGTAATTATATATATATATATATATATATATTCCAATAATTCCAGAAATACAAATTTCTTTACACTCCAACTCTGTACCTCTAACCCCCATTACCTTTGTTAGAAGCAATCATATCAGTTTTTAGTAGATTCTTCCAGATATCCCATAAATATACAAGTATGTGTGAACACACTAAAATTATAAATATTAATATTCTGTATAGTTATGCACTTTATTGCCATCCATTTAGAAGACTCATTTTTTTTTACTATTAACAATATTAGATTCAACATCCTCATCTAAACCTATATATCTTTTATTTGCCCATACCATGAATATTGAATTGTCTCAAATAGAAATGTATTCTATATTACCAACCTTTTCTGGTCTTGATTTTAACCAGTGAGTCTCAAGCATGAATGTACTTATACATTTTTAAGAAAAAAGACTAACACCTTGATAGAAAATAGGCAATTTAGATGCCAAACTGGTGAACAGCGGAAAAACAGGCTCTCCAACATATGGTATATAGGCGCTGGTCTATAGCAATGTGATAAAGAGAAGGAGGAAAGTGGGACTGTGAGACCCAGCAAGGATCTGAAGCCCACACAGAGAGTGAAGAGACAGACTTCAATGAAGAAAAGGGGGTGGCAAGCATCGCTCTCTTCCGGAGCACTGATTTGCTGTGTGGAATAGGAGCCTTGACCCTGCAGATACTCAGATACTACAGGCCACTGAAAGGCCTCCATGGAGAAACACACCAGTGCAATGAACAGTGGACAAGGCAGGTGGCAGGGACTGGTGAGTTATTCAGGTTCATATGTCCTCAAGGAAAGGGTAATTGGCCAGTGCCAGTTTTCATCTCAGAGAGGGGCCAATGTACCTTGGAACTCAAAGCACCTGCCAGCTCCCTCCATCTAGCAGTTCCCAGTATCAGGGTGAGGCATAACAGCTCAAGTTGGCAGGAGGTCAAGAAGTGGAGGTCAAGCCAACAGGGAGCCGAGCTCAAGTCAGCAGGTACATAGAGCATTGCAGACTGAACAAATTGGGTTCCACTCTCACAGGAAGAAAACAGCAGGAACTTCAGTGGAACTAAAGATGTAGGCTTTCTGGGATTAATCAACACCATCTGGACTCCATATGCCCACTCTGTGTACAACTGTCAACAGAGACATGCTTTGAACTAGACTATATTTTCTTTTCTCTCGTTTGGGCTTTTTTTTTTTTTCTTTGATTATTGCTTTGTGAGTATGAACACTGTTTCTACTTTTTTATTGTTGTTTTGTAATTTTTTTCTGTTTTCTTTCACTGCTGTTTTCTTCATCAGTTTCCAAAAGTTCACATAATCCTTGTTTGTCCCCTATCTCTTCTTCTCCTTCTCCTTTTCCTTCTATTTCTCTACTTTTTCCCCAAACCCACTTTAAAGTTTTTCCCCTGGAGTTAAAATCTCCATACTTAGGACATGTTTATCTGCATAAAATTTCCTGACTTCTTTTTGATTTTGTTATATATCTACAAATATAGTCCATACTGTTAAAGGTGTCAAATTAATACTGGAGTTCACATTCTCAGCTGTGTTTGATGCTATTATTATTACTGACTATAATTCTTTACCAAAGGTACTCTAATCAGTTGTTCTTTTTGATATGCCAAGACTGAGACTCTCTAAAGGTCATAAAAATACTATAAGCCAGTGACAAAGAACCAGGGGCTAGACTAAATAGGCAGCAACTTTTCATCTCCAATAAATTGAAGAGACAGGTTCATGCCAGACTTAAAACCTTTTGAAATGGCAGCGATACCTGGAAGATATCTCTGAGGAGCAGTCATTTCCTAAGGGTTCTAAATACTAACAATTAAGATAGCAACCATAAACAATTTTCAAGCATCAATGCAGGAATTGAACTAAAAAGAAAAACAGAAAATGAGAAGACACAGAGGGCAGATGCAACCCACACTTCCAGGTTGCCAAAGGCAAATCCAGGGGACAATGAGGTAGAACAATTTCAAAGCCACCCACCTGGACTCTGAAGTGTTAACAATGGAAGTAACCAAAGAGATAAATGAGGCTCTGGAAAAAATAAAAAATAATTCATCACATAACTACAGACATGGCATCCATAATGAAAGCTACTCTATAACAGATACTGATAAAAAAAAACCAGAGGATCTAAGGAAAGTGATGAAGTCAAAACACAGCAGAGAAACAATCCATGGAACAGATTGAATCAGAGGTCCAGGAGATTAAAAATTTCATTGAAAGTATACACAGCACAATGAGCAAAAAACCAGAATTTCAGATATAAAAGACAAGATTATAGTTAGCAAACATGAAAATATTTTTTAATTAAAAAAATCATTTTATTTATTTATTTATTTATTTATTTATTTGGTACAGGATCTTATTACGCAGCTCAGACTCACAGTGATCCTCCTATCTCAACCTCCCCAGCACTGGGATTACAGGTATGTGCCACCACGTCTGGTTTCAGTGACCAGCAAGGCATGCCCAGGGTTCTGGGGCCAGCACAGCATGCAGTACCAGGAATCAAACCTGGTTCCTTGCACTTGCCAGGCAGGCACTTAGTCCACAGAGCTATCTTCCCAGCAGATTTCTTAAAAATAACAAGAGACCCTGAAACATCAATCCAATAGCTGCTAGATGATCCAAAAAAGAATAACCTAAGATTGATCCAAATAAATGAAAAGGCAGATGAGATCACTAACGACATAAAAAACTGTTTACAGCAGTAATGGCAGAAAACTTCCCAGCCATGGAAAAAGAATTTGACATACAGGTAAGTGAGACATATTCCAATTCGCCATGATCCAAAAACTTGTACAGCAAGGAATGTAATAATCAGGATTCCAGAAATTCAACACAAGAACAGAAGATTAAAAGCCGTTAGAGAAATCACATATAAAGGAAAGCGCAACTGAATCACAGCACAAAACCCTCAAATCAAAGAGAGCTCATACTATTGCAAGCCCTAAAAGAAAACAAGCCCCAGGCCAGGGAGATGCGTCAGCAGAATAAACACTTCCCTGGCAAGTGCAAAGGGCCTGAGTTTAATCCACAAAAAAAAAAAAAGAAAGAAAGAAAAAGAAAAAAAACAGAAAAAAGGGGCTGGGGAGATGGCTTAGTACAATAAGCACTTCCCTAGCAAGCACAAGGGCCTGAGTTCAATCCCCAGTTCAGCCAAAAAAAAAAAAAGAAAGAAAGAAAGAAAGAAAGAAAGAAAAGAAAACAAGCCCCAACCTAGAGTGATGTACTTTGTAAAACTATCTTTCAAAATGGATGGAGAAATAAGAATTTGGTGACAAAGAACATCTAAGGAAATGCATGACCCACAAGGCAGAACTCGAAAATGTTCCCAAGGACATTCTAACGAGATAAAAATACAACTCCATTAAACCTAACAGAATGAACCTCCAGTAGAGGCAGGAAAAGGTAACCAACAATAGGAAAATAACAACACATGGATAAGTCAATACATATTAGTTATAACCATCAACATTAAAGGCCTCAATTCACCAACTCACAGAAACAGATTGGCAGAATGGATCAAGAAGCAAGATCCTTTATAAAAAGAAGAAGCAAGATCCAACAATATATTTCATACAGGAAACATATTTAGGACTAGGCATGGTGGTATATACCATTACTTCTAACACGTGGGAGGCTGAGGCAGGAGGATCTCTTGTGAGTTTCAGACCAGCCTGGGCTACAAAGCAAGCTCACAGCCAGCCTGAACTGCATAGCGAGACCCTGTCTCAAAAAGACAAAGACAAAGAAGACGACGA
>NW_004524827.1:456617-477033 GCF_000260255.1 Octodon degus | reverse complement strand
TTGTTGAAACTGTACTTTCGATTTGATTTGAAACTGTCTCATTGCTATATGTTTATCAATAAAACTTTGAAAAGAAAAAAAAAAGAATGATAAACACGCAACAAATAATGTACCCAACTATATAAAACAAATATTAATGGTCATAAAGCACTAATACAATTGTAATGGAGGGCCTAACTACCCCACCATCATAAACAGATCAACTAGATCAAAATATGTACAAGGAAGTATCAGAACTGAACCATCCTTTTATAAATGGTCCTAGTAGTATTCCAGGTCCATAATATCAGAATACATATTCTTCTCAGCTGCATATAGCATATTCTCCAAAACAGACCACATACTAGCTCACTGAACATGCTTAAGTCACAAAGGAGCTGAGATTATTCCATGTATATCATCACATCATACTGCGATGAAATTGGAAAGCAATGGCAAAAGAAACCACATGAATTTTTTTATTAAATTTTTATGTATTTGATACAGGGTCTCACTACACCGCTCAGACTCATAGTGATCCTGATGTTTTCAGCCTCCCAGTGCTGGGGACTACAGGTGTATGCCACCATGCCCGGTCTCAGTGGCCAGCTCAGTATGCCCAGGGCGGGGCTGTGGTGACATGTGGTGCCAGGGATCAAACCCAGGTCCATGTGACTGCCAAGCAGATGTTATCTGAGGTGCTATCTGAACTATCTCACCAGCCCCCAAAACACATGAATTTAATAGCATGGAAATTGAGTAACTTTCCTGAACAACAAATGGGTCACAGATGAAATTAAAGAAGAAATTAGATAGTTTCCACAATTAAATGATGACAATATACCAGAAATTATGGTACACAATGAAAGCAGTTCTATGAGGAAAATTTACAGCAGTGAATATCCATATCAGAAAAACAGAAAGCATCCAAGTAAACAACTTAACGTTTAACCTCAAACTTCTAGGGAAAAAAAAGAGCAGGCCAAGTCTAAAACTCATATGAAGGAGGAAATTATAAAGATCAAAGCAGAAATCAATGCAATGGAGATTAAGAAAACAATACAAAGAATCAATGAATCAAAGATTTCGTTCTTTGAAAGATTAAAGAAAATCAGATGGGGGAGATAACTCAGTGCAGTAAGTGCTTGCCTTGCAAGCACAAGGTCCTGAGTTCCAACCCTGGAAAAAAATTAACAAACACTTATCCAATGTTAACAAAAAAAGGAAAGAAAAGGCTCAAATCCATCCAATTAGAAATGAAAAGGGTAAAGACACAATGGACCCTACAGAAATCTAGATCATCTATACCTACTTTGAGAATTTATATTCTTTTTTTTTTTTTTCGGAACCAGGGATTGAACTCAGGCCTTTGCACTTGCCAGAGAAGCGCTTATTCTACTGAGCCATCTCCCTGGCCCCAAGAATTTATATTCTTCTTTTTTTTTTTTTAATTTATTTGAGAGAGAGAGAGAGAGAGAGAGAGAGAGAGAGAGAGAGAGAGAGAGAGAGAGAGAGGGGTGTGTGGCCAGCTCAGCCCACCAGGGGGCGGGGCTGGCTGGCATGTGGTGCTGGGGGATTGAACCGCGGTCCCTGATGCTTTGCTGAGCTTGTTTTAAGTAGGTGCTTTAGACCACTGAGCCATCTCTCCAGCCCAAGAATTTATATTCTAATAAAATGGAATATACATAAAAAATGGACAGATTCCTAAATACATATGGATTACAAAAGCTGAATCAAGAAGATACAAAAATCCACAATAAACCAGTATTGGTGAACTTGAACATGTAATTTTAAAATCTACCAACAAAAAAAATCCCAGGTCCTGAAGAATTCACTGCTGAATTCTACAAGAAATGTAGAGAAGATCTAGCACCATTACTTCTCAAACTCTTTAATGAAATTGAAAGGGAAGGAATACTTCCGAATTCATTCCTTGAAGCAATAATACCAAAAATATCCAACCAATCTGAGGTACAGGATCTCAGGATAAATCCTGAGGGGATTTCACTGACCTTATCAGACTCAAAAGCTACAGCTCCTGTTGCATAGGTCCTGCTTTACCTTGGTCTTAACCATCCAGCAGAAAAGTATAAAATGAAGTACAAGAAGTAAAGCCATGCTGTTATGTTGAGCTGTGGGGGACTCAGGTCAACAATTTCTGACATTGCCAGTTAAGCAGAAGACCCAATGCTATTATGGGCTACTGGAATCTTTTAGAATATTTTGCTGAGTTAACACACCTATAATATTCAAAGAACGGAACTAAACAAAAAAGGGGATACAGATGAATGTCCATTTTGTATCTGTGTATTCAAAGTGGTTAGGATAGATATATAGTTACATTCTCGTAATGAATAGAGGGAATTGTTCTAATAGTGTTTGTAAATAGGATATCATGTTTGCATCTTTTACAGCAATTAATTACCCACTAGGAAGAGAGTTTGCAATGTGTTAATTATTGAAACTGTCCTAGCTATTTGATTTGAAACTGTCTAATTGCTATTTATCAATAAAATTATGAAAAAATAAAATTAGGATAAAAAAATACATTCAAAATGAAAAAAAAATCAATCACAAAAAAAAGAAGTAAAGCCATGCTGTTATGCTGAGCTGTAGGGGACTCAGGTCAACAATTTCTAAAAAAAAAAAAACAAACCAATTTCTGACATTGTCAGTGAAGCGGAAGACCCACTACTATTATGGGCTACTGGAATCTTTTAGAATATTTTGCTGAGTTAACACACCTATAATATTCAAAGAACGGAACTAAACAAAAAAGGGGATACAGATGAATGTCCTTTTTTTTCACGGAACCGGGGATTGAATTCAGGCCCTTGCACTTGCTAGGCAAGCACTTATTCTACTGAGCCATCTCCCTGGCTCCTTGAATGTCCATTTTGTATCTCTGTATTCAAAATGGTTAGGATAGATATATAGTTACATTCTCGTAATGAATAGAGGGAATTGTTCTAATAGTGTTTGTAAATAGGATATCATGTTTGCATCTTTTACAGCAATTAATTACCCACTAGGAAGAGAGTTTGCAATGTGTTAATTATTGAAACTGTCCTACCAATTTGGTTTGAAACTGTCTCATTGCTATTTGTTTCTCAATAAAATTATGTAAAAAAATAAAGTAAAATAAAGTGAAAAAAAATATCCAACCAAGGGCCCAGAGAGATAGTTCAGTAGAATAACTGCTTGCCTGGCAAGGACAGGGTCCTGAGTTGAATCCTCAGCACTGCACACACACACACAAAAATCCAACCAAAAAAGAGAACTACATGTAATATCTCTAATAAATATGAACTCAAAAATCTGTAATAAGTTAATTGGCAAACAGAATGCAACAAATTATCAAGATGATTACACACCATGAACAAGAAGGAGTCATCCCAGGGATGCTGGGATGGTTCAACATACACAACTTAATAAATATAACTCTATAGAGTATTAACAGAGACAAGAAAAAAGTCATATTATTTCAATAAATGGAGAAAAAGCATTTGACCAAGTTCAACACCCATTTGTAATATTAAAAAACAGCCAACATCATACCAAATGGACAATAATTGAAAGATTTTACTCTAAAATCAGGAAAAAAGAAGGATGTTCATTGTCCCCAGTTTTATTCAACATAGTTCTGAAAACTTTAGCCAGATTAATCAGAAAGACAAAGTAATAACAATAGAGAAGGACTAATTTATCATTATTTGCAGATGATATGATACTTCATCTAGAAGATCCCAAAACTCCAGTAAAAGACCTCTAGTTTTAATAATTAAATTCAGTGGCACAGCTGGATACAAATTTAACACTCAAAAATCAATAGCATTCCTGTACACAAACAACAAGCTCACTGAAAGTAAATTAGAAAACACTTTTCACAATAGCATCCAAAAAAAGAAATACCTAGGAATCAATCTAACAAAGGATGTAAATGACCTTTATATTGAAAAGTACAGTATTCTGAAAAAGGAGATTGAAGAAAATATCAAAAAATGAAAAATATCCCTTGCTCTTGGATAGGAAGAACCAACATTGTGAAAATGGCCATACTCCCAAAATTGTTCCACAGTTTTAATGTAATCCTGATAAAAATACCAATAGTATAGCTGACCGAACTAGAAAAAACAATCCTAAAATTGTTTTTGAACCAGAACAGACTAAACTAGCAAAAGCAATTCTGCGCAATACAAAGGCAAGGCAAGGGGAATCACAATTCCTGACTTGAAATTATACCACAGAACTCCTGTGATGAAAAACAGTATGGTATTGGCAAAAGAACCAAAGGTCAGTGTAACAGATTAGAGGATGCAGAAACATCTCCAAACATACTCAGTCCACCTTATCTTTGACAAAGGAGCCAAACACCTTCACTGAAAAAAAGCCTCTTTGATACATGTTGCTGGAAAAATTGGCTTAAATTGACCCCCGGGGCATGCTGAGATGGCAACTGAGATTGGGCATGGGGTGCACACCTGTAATCCCAGCACTTTGTAGACCCTGTAGACCCTGTCCTAAATACATTAAAAAAAATCTTTGCACAGCAAAGGAAACCACCAAAAGAGCAAAGAGATAATCCACAGTGTGGAAAAACGTTTGCCAGCTATTCCTTTTTTTTTTTTTTTTTTTTGTATTTTAGGGAAGGGTGTACAGGGTTGTCCAGGGTCTCACTACTAGATCGGACTCGTAGTGATCCGCCTGTTTGCAGCCTCCCAAGAGCTGGGATTACCAGTGCACACCACCACACCCAGTCTCAGCACACCCGAGAGGCGGGGCCAGCACAGCAGCACCAGCTGTTCCTTAAAGCACTAATATCTAGAATATATAAAGAACTAAAAAAAGAAAATAAAAAAACCCCAGACACCCTCAAATTTAAAGACCCAAACCAAAAATGGGCATCAGAACTGAACAGAGGGGCCGGGTAGATGGCTCAGTAGAATAAGCGCTTCCCTGGCAAGTGCAAGGGCCTGAATTCAATCCCCGGTTCCGTGAAAAAAAGAAATGAATAGACACTTCTCAGGTGAAGAAGTACAAATGACAAATAAATACATGAAAAAAAAGTTTAATCTTACTGGTCATTTGAGAGATGAAAATTAAAATCACTGAGATTCCCTCTCCCTTTAGAAAGAATGCTATCATCAAAAAATCAGTAACAAATGCTGGAGGGGAAGTGGGGGAGGAAGCAACACTTGTGCACTGTTGAGGAGAGGGCAGACTGGTGAATCACTATGAAAATTCATGTGGACAGTCCTCAAAAAGCTAAAACTAGAGCTTCCATTTATTTGACCCAGCTCTTCCCCTTCTTGGTATCTTCCTGAAAGATTTTTTTTTCTTCTTTGGTGGAACCCGGGATTGAACTCAGGCCCTTGTACTTGCCAGGCAAGCTCTTATTCTACTGAGCCATCTCCCTGGTCGCCTTCCTGATTTAAAAGCATCCTACCACAGCAATATATGCACACCCATGTTTGCGATGGCACAGCTTGTAATGGCTAAATCTTGGAAACAGCCCAAATGTCTATCCCATAAATGGATCAAGATGTGGGCTTTCTTACACAATGGAATACTGCTGTGCCATAAAAAAAAGAATAAGCTTGAGACATTTCTAGGTCAATGGATGCACTCTGAGTCCATAGTCTTAAGTAAAATAAATTTGACACATTTAATTACTGCATTCTCTGGTGTGAGAAAACAAAAATGTGAATAAGGACCAAATGTATAATATATAGCAAGAAACTAGGGAAGAAAATGTTCAAATAGGAAGGGGAATAAGGGAGAGGTGAGAGGGAAAGGATACAAGGGACAAGAAAAAAAAACAGGAGAAAATGGAAACAAAGCTTTTGTAAATAAGGAGGGGAATGAGAAAAAGCAGCAGCAAGGTATAACGTACAGGCACAAATTCTGTATGATGAATGTTATCATGTGGATATATGTACAATAAAACAAAAAAAATAAAATAAACCAGCCCCCATACAAGAAAACAGATAGGCAATTTGATAGTGGATAATACTAGTGGCCAGGAAACATACAAAAAGCTTTAAATCTCATTGGTAGTCCAAGAAATGAAAAATTCAAAAGATATTACTATTAACAACAAAACCAAAAGGGAAAAGGATTTAAAAAAATATGCACTCTTCCTGGTAGAAATAAAAATTGGTTTATCTAGGACAGGGACAAAGCTGTACCAAAAATAAGTCACAAAAACATACTAGCAGAGTAAGCTCAAAAAAAGATGTTTCTTTTTTCAGTGCTGAAGATGGAACCCAGGGCCCTGTGCATGCTAGGTAAGTACTTTACAGTTGAATCACACTGCCAGAGTCACTGGCAATATGTTCTAAAATTCCCAAATGTACAATCATCTCTAGAAACATCCATTTTAGTTTTATGCATATTTTATAATACAATAGGGATATTTAAAAAAGGTACACAGGGCCAGCCAGATAGTTCAGTGGACTGAAGCACCTGCTTAGGCAGACACAGGGACTGGGGTTCAATTCCCAGCATGCCATGCTGGCTCCACCCCCAGGGAGCGCTGAGACAGCCACTGAGACCGGGCATGGTGGTGTGCACCTGTAATCCCAGTGCTTGGGAGGCTGAAAACAGGAGGATCACTATATGCCTGATCTGTGTAATGAGACCCTGTAGACTCCACACTAAAAACATAAAAAAAATAAAAATAAAAAGGTATATAGGTCACAGGTTTAGCTTAGTGGTATTATGTGTTTAGCATGTATGAGGCAGGTCCTGAGTTCAATTCCTAACACCAAAACATACAGGGATACAAAGTATACTGTATAATGATATTCAATGAAGTGCTAGTCTCAAAAAGAAATCTCAACATTTAACAACAGAAGACAAGGGGCCCGGGAGATGGTCTGGCAAGCGCAAAGGTCTGAGTTCAAATCCCTGGTTCCAAAAAAAAAAGAAAACAATGGAAGACAGTACATGGTAACATGAAATATACTACTAAAAACTAAGGTTGTGAGGTTTGGGTTATAATTCAGTAATACAGTGTTTACCTATTGTCTCAGTTACTCTTTTCTCGTTTGGACAAAATATCTGACATCCAAAATTAAGGAAGGAAAGGCTTATTTAACTCACAGTTTGTACAGGTTTCAGTCCATAATCAGCTGTCTCTAAGGCAGAATGGCACAAGGCAGAAAACAGCAGCTCATGGCAATGGAAAACAGCAAGAGCCAAAAGGGAGGAGTAGTGACTGGGGGAGGGAGCCTCTCTCCCTCCCTTATATTGTATTCAGTCTCTCCACCCCAGGGCTGGTTTAGTATTCATGCCCATAATCTTAGCATTGGCTCAGGAATTAATCACAAACTCTAGAAGCCCTGCACCACCGACTGCATGAGGCTCAGGGGGAACAACTAGACACAAACTCTAATACCTATTTACATACAAGATCTTGGTTCCAACATCCAACAATCCCTCTCCCTTTAAAAATGTAGGTTGTAGAAGAATATTAAAAAACAAAAACAAGCTGGGTGTGGTGGCACATGCCTGTAATTCCAGCACTCAGGAGGCTGAGGCAAGAGGAGCCTTGTGAGTTCGAGACCAGCCTGGGCTACAAAATGAACTCAAGGCCAGCCTGAAATGTATAGCAAGACCATCTCAAAAAGACCAAAAAACCCCCACAAAAACCAAATACTTATGATATCAAATATTTATGGTATCAAGTGAAAAATGCTGATTACATGGATGGAGTTATAGCTCTGTAAGTAATATACTTGCTTAGCACACACAAGGTCCTGAGATCCCCAGCACTGGAAAAAAAAAAGGAACAGGAGGCACAATCACAATTACAAGAAATACAGAGCTGGTAGCTCAAGGGAGAGTGCTAGTTAACGTTTGAGGCCTTGACACAATTCTCAGCACTGGGAAAAAAACCCAGTTACATTAAAAATTCTACTGTAATTATCTCTGGGCAGTGGGACTACTCATTTTTATTATTCCATTGTACTTTTCTTAATTTTTAAAATTTTATCCAGCAAATATATTTCTAATCAAAAGAAATAAGCAAGGGCCAGCCAGATAGTTCAGCAGACTAAAGTGCCTGCTTAGGCAGGTGCAGGAACCACGGTTGGATCCCCGGCATGCTGTGCTGGCCCCACCCCCAGGGCACGCTGAGCCTGGGTGTAGGGGCACACACCTGTAATCCCAGTGCTTGGGAAGCTGAAAACAGGAGGATTACTACAAGTCTGATCTGTAGAGTGAGACCCTGCAGACCCTATACTACATACATTAAAAAAAATTAAATAAAGAAATAAGCAGTTAAACTCCTTTATTGCAGGGGATGCTTGTATATTCCTACCACACTGGAGGTAGTTTTTGACAATATACCATCTCAGGGCCAGGAAGACAGCCTGCCTGGAAAGTACAATGTGCTGTGTTCAATCTCTGGTATTAAAAAAAATGGTAATATACCATTTTATATAATGCTTCCTATTTATTTGTGAATTTATTAGCCTAGTAAACTCTGGATATCAGGACCTGGTACCCGGTGCCTGGTACTTAAAACTTTTCAGCCTTTAATTGACAGAAGAAAATTTCTCAACTTACAACCAGGAAGGGAAAGGATCTGCTCTTTGGTGGATTTGTTTTTGTTTCTATGGTACTGGGGCTTCACATATGCTAGACAAGTATTCTGAACTGCAACCTCAGCCTTTTTCTATTTATTTTGAGACACAGTCTTGCAAAACTGCCTAGGCTGACCTCAAATTTTGATCTTCCTGCTTCAGCTTACCAGAAACTGGGATTACGGACATGCACCATGATGCCCAGCTATTCTTTGGTTCTATGTTTTGCATACCCTGAGAGGTCTGCCAATTTGCTACTTAAATAACCACCTCTAAGCAACTCTTCTCTGTTTATAAGGCATGATCAAAATAGTCAGTGAAGAGCCTTTAAAAAAATACTGTAAAAAATGAATCACCAGGCCAGGTGTGATGGCCCATACCAGTAATCTAAGCACTCAAGAAGCTGAGGCAGGCTGACCTGTGTGCGAGTTTGAGGCCAGCCTGTGCTACATAATGAGCTCAAAAAAACCCCAAACAAAACACATTGCCATTGATCATCCTACTTCAAACACATCTGTCACTTTCTGAAGCAGTTCTGGAAGCCCCTGTGTGCATCTTTACAAAGTGTGATTTAAAAAATACAGTGAATATTGCTGCCAAGTGCCATCCAATGGAAAGATGGGCTTGTAAAAATTTACTATATCTTAACTAGGCATGCTGGTACATACCTGTATTCCTAGTACCTAGGAAGTTGAGACAAGAGGATCACAAGTTTGAGTCCTATCTGGACAACTTTGCAAGATCCTCACTAAAAATCAAAACTAAGAGAAAGGGAATGAGGCTATAGCTCAGTGTAAAGGTCCTATGTTCAAGCTCCAGTACAGAAAAAAAATTACAGTATCTTTATGCAATTTATTCACTAGATCTAGTACTATCTGACTTCTGGCTTTTTTCCGAAAGCAAGTGGCCATGAAAGGTAAATGTTTTGAACCAATTTAGGATATTGTGACAGCACAACTAAAAACTCAACAAAGAGGACTTCCAAACCTGCTTCAGAATGTGCTAAGAATTATGGTATAAGTGTGTTCAAAGTAAGGTGGGGAGACAGCTCAGCGGTTTAAGGACCTGCCTGGCAAGCACAAGGACCCGGGTTTGATCCCTCGTACATGCCATGCATGCCATGCCAGCCACTGAAACCAGGCATGGTGGCAAACACCTGTGATCTCAGGGCTGGGGAGGCTGAGAAAGGAGGACCACTATGAGTCCAAGCCGTGTAGTGAGACCTTGTACCAAATAAATAAATAATTAAGATCATAGAAGGTGACGAGTATGTTGAGGAGAATTATAGCAATGTGTCTTTTACTGTAATAATTTTAAAAAAATATTCACTGTGTTCTACAATCAAATTGTGTAGTAAAGAGAAACTGTAAATCAATGTCTGTGTTACTATCAAGTTTAAAAAGAAAGGGGATGTGGGTGAAGCCGTAGAGATGAAAGCAGTAATCAGGTCACCTCCATGTTACCTGTGGTCCACAAATTAGATGGCAGTAGCTCAGCAGCAGAGAGCACTGAGAAACAGTTAATACATCACTGCTAGTTATTTTTAATTTGTTGAAAACAAAAGAACTTTATTGGTGATATTTCTAAGCAATGTCTATCTCTGGAATTGTAAACTGTTCATTCCCTGCCTTAAAAAGTAATCATACCTAGAAAGAAAAAAATGCTCTCAGGCTTTCAGAGAGCAAATTGGTCATGCAAGGGCCATGACTCATCCAGATGGCTGACACTGACAAAAGATCCACAAGGTGCTCTACATGGTTCCAGGGTAAATCCTGAGGGGATTTGACTGACCTTGTCAGATACAAAAGTTACATTTTTAGTTATACAGGTCTTGCTTTAACTTGGTCTTAACCATCCACCACGAGGTATTAAAAGTAAAGCTATAGGGCCGGGGAGATGGTTCAGTGGAATAAGTGCTTCACTGGCAAGCACAAGGGCCTGAGTTCAATCCCCAGTTCCGCCAAAAAAAAAAAAAGTAAAGCTATATTAATATACTGAGCTCAAGTCAACAACTTCGGACAATTGCCAGTTGTGCTGATAACTCACTACTATTGTGGACTATTGGACTATATTGGATTATTATTATTTTTTTTTTATTGGATTATTTTGCTGAATTCAAGTACCTACAATCTTTGGACTGGCATCAAGTATGAAAAGGTCTTTAAAGACTCCAAACACAGCTTCTGTAAAAGCAATGGAACACCCATTTCTGACAAAACAAAAGGGGGATATAATAAATAAATGAAATTTTTTGTCTTGTGAAAAAAAAATATATATATACAAGATAGGGTAGATAAACAGCTACTTTCTTAGTTCAATGAGGAGAAAGGTTTGTACTAATATTGTTTAGACAAGATATCATGTCTGTATCTTGTCCTCTGAATAACTACTACGAAGACAATATGTAATGTATTAATTATTGTAACTGTCCTACTAACCCGTTTTGAAACTGTTTCAGTGATATTTTATCTTTTCTCTCATTAAAATGAATAAATAAAAAATTTTAAAAAAGAATATATTCCTTGACCATAATATTATAGTAGTCAACTGAATAAAGCATGTATATGTGCATTTGGGTTTTTTTGCATCTAAAAAAATTTATTGGTACATTTTAGATATATATAATAACATTAATCATAGGGAGTTTGTACATGTATATGATAATTTTTGCTGCTTCTTTTTTTTCCATTCCAGAAGAGGGGTCAGAGGGAGGGAGGGAAATACATAGGAAAGAATGAGCACATCTGTGTATATTGATTCAAACACCTTATATATTCCAGTAAATAATCATTGATTAAAATCTTTACTGACTGAAATGCCAAAAAAAAATCAGTGACTATGGGGCCTGATAAATAAGAAGGCTCCCTAATTTAGCTGGCCTAAAACTTCTCTTAATAATTTTTACAAAAGGCATAGTTAGCCAGAATCAAGTATACTGAAATGTGAAAACATTTTGCAGATACAGGCAAAAATTGTTCAGAATAACTATGTCTGTGTTGAACGGGACAGCAGAAATCACTCTTTTCTTGTAAGGTAAAGAAATTAAGGCATAAAGAAGCTAAAGATTTGACTGAGATCACAGAGCTGATAAGTGGCATAGAAGCGGAACTCATTTTGCTCTCACATTTAACTTGGTGACTCACTCTGCCAGTGATTTGGATGCAATACTATACTTGGATGGCGCCACAAATGCCATGCTAAGGTTTCTTTTCATGGATGACTTGGTAAGTGGTAATATCTACGCTAAAGTCTTTTTCTCAGAATGAAGTACTCCTCCTTCTTCCTCTTCCTTTTCTGCAGGGCTGGGTATTAAACCCAGAACCTCATACATGTGAGTGAAACACTCTACAATGAGTTAAACCAACAGACCCTAGAACAATGACACTGAAACTTTTCGAGACTGAGTATCTGAACTGTAACTCAAAACTCACTTATTGTAAAGTGATGGCTCTGAAATTAAACCTAAATACTGAGATATTTAGCTTAGAAAAAATAATCCATCCATTAAAAGAAAAACACAATAACAGAGCTTTCAATGATTCAAATAGCCTGCTGCAACACAAATGCCATAGGTTTGCCATCACTGACCTGGAATGAAGTATTCTTTTCCATGATTATGTTGCAATCTCAATCAAGTAGAGAAACAAGTTCTTGATAAGAGCCTACACCTGAGGCTGGGTAGATAGCTCAGTGGTCTAAGTGCCTACCTGGCAAGCACAAGGCATCAAGTTCGACCCCTGGTACTGCATGCTGTGCCAGTCCCAGAAACTAGGCATGGTGGTGCGCACCTGTAATCCCAGAGCTGGAGAGGCTGAGAAAAGAGGATCATTTCGAGTTCAAACTGCATAACAAAATCCTGTACCAATAAATTTAAAAAAAGAGCCTACACCTTTTTTCCTCAGTAAAAATATTTAGCTCTATCTCTGTATGCCACTGTGCTATCCATATTCAGATATTGAGGTTTTACTGTCTAGTTCTGAATTTTAAAAGTGAACAAACAGCCAGGTGTGCTTATAATGCTAGCACTGGGAGGCAACGGCAGGAGGATCCCAAGTTTCAGCCCAACCTGAGTAACTTTGCACCTTATTGAAACCTTGTCCTAAAAAGTAAAAAATAAAATAAAATAAATAAATCTAAAGAGCTAGGAAGACATAGTTCAGTATAAAACCCTGGATTCAAATCTCTAGTACCACACACACACACACAAAAAAAAAAAAAAAAAAAAAACAAGTACTCAGGCATGGTGACACACATCTGTAATCCCAGCACCTAGGGGGCTAAACCAGGAGGATTAGGAGTTTGAAGCTAGAGCCTGAGCACTAAGCATAACCTTCTCAAAACATAAATAAATACAGTAAAAAAGTAAACTGGCCAGGAGTGGTGGTGCATGCCTGTAATCCCAGCACTCAGGAGGTTGAGGCTAGAGGATCCTTGCAGGTTAGAAACAAGCCTGGCCTACAAAGTGAGCTCAAGGTGAGCCTGAGCTGTAGAGCAAGACCTTGTCTCAAAAAGACCAAAAAAAAAGAAAAAAAAAAAAAAGGAAACTGTACTGCAATGACTGCAAGCCAAACTAAATTATTATAGCATAATGTCCACAAGTACCAAACATTATCTACAAATTTTCATTTTCTTCGTATTTTTTTAAAGTATTTATTTATGTATGTGGTACAGTCTATGTAGCTTAGACTCCTAGTGATCCTCCTGTTCCAGCCTCCCCAGCACTGGGATTACAGGCCTGCATCACACCTGGTTTCAGTGGCCAGCACAGCACGCACAGGGTTCGGGTGGGCATGGCATGTGGTACAGGGGATTGAACCGGGTCCTTGCGTTTGCCAGGCAGGGGCTTAGACCACCGAGCTATCTCCCCAGCCCTTTTTGTCTTTTTGAGACAGTGTCTCTTTACATAGTTCAGGCTAGCCTTGAGCTTACTTTGTAGCCCAGGCTTGTCTGGAACTTAAAAATATTCTCCTGCCTCAGCCTCCCAGAGTGCTGTGATTAAAAGTGCGTGCCACTATACCCAGCACACCCAGTACTTTTATTTTTTGTAGTCCCATGTTGTAGCTAAGTAGCCACATGGAAATATTCTTTCTAATCTACGAAATTTACAAAATTTTAAGTGTGGGCTTGTGTGATTCTACAACCTATCCACTTTTCTTTTAATACATTACCTTTGAAAATAACTAAAATTTGTAAGATGTTTTACAAAGTAGAATGTCTTCATAGATGGTATTTGTTTCAGGTACCAGGGAATTGAACTCAGGACCTTATGTTTGTCAGCGAGGTGCTGTGCCACTGAGCTATATCCTCAGCCCCATGGTATCTAATCAAACCCACATATGTACCTACAACTATACCACCCTGAACACACCCGATCTCATCTAATGTAACCTACACAACCTATTATAGTCCTCATGTGAAATTCGAGAAAACCATAGTTCTGACTGGCTGTTACTTAGCAAAGTTCATGAGGCCAGTAAATGACAGTTTAAAAAAAACAAGTCTAGTTATTATGACAGGCATAGTTCTAAGGAAATTACGAAGGATTATTGGCAGAAGGAGTAGCTCAGTGACGTAGCAGAAAATGCTAGGCTTTCTCTCCCCTTTTCATGCTTGAAAAAACCTAGCTAGAGCACCAAAGGTAAATCCATAGCAATATATAGTGAAAGGTCTGTGGCTTGACCTCAATGAAATGATTGCAGAAATAAGTATCCAAGTTCAAATCATAAGCCAGGCCTGGTGGCACACACCTGTAATCCCAGCACTCAGGAGGCTGAGATACAAGGATCTTTGCAAGTTTGAGACCAGCCTGGGCTACAAAGTTAGCTCAAGGCCAGCCTGAGATGCACAGCAAGACTGTCTCTTCAAAGACAAAAAAAAAGGTCAAACCATATATATTTATAGACAATGAGGAATGTACAGTAGCACCAGCTTTACTCTGTTAAAAACAAGCCTCATATTTTTTTTTCGAAAAGCCTTAGCAGCAGACTGAAGTAGGAGGACTGAGGGTACACAGTGAGACACTTTCTTGAAAAACACCAAAACTCAGCCAGGCATGGTGGCACTCACCTGTAATCCCAGCACTGGGGAGGCTGAGGCAGGAATATCATTATGAGTATGAGGCCATGGTGGGCTATAAGAATTTAAGGCCAGCCTGTACTACATAGTGAGACCCTGTTTGGAAGGAAGGAAGGAAGGAAGGAAGGAAGGAAGGAAGGAAGGAAGGAAGGAAGGAAGGAAGGAAGACAGCAAACCTCAAAACAAACTGCCTTAGCTAGAGTGAGTTTTGTAAGCCCATGATCCCAGCTATTAGAAAGGCTGAGTTAGGAGGATCACCTGGGCAATTTAGCAAGACTCTGACTCAAATAAAAATATAAAAAGGGCAGGAAATGCAGCCCAGTGGTAGAGTGCCTATGGATTCCATCTCTTGTACCAAAAGAAAAAAAAAGTTAAAAAAAAGGCTGGGACTGTAGCTTGCTGTGAAGCACTAGTACCACAAAAAAAGAAAAAAAAATGCTATTAGCCCTAACTCACTCAGTCAGACCTCTGATCATGTGAATTCAAACTATTCTCAGCCTGTAGAGCTAAACGTCCCTTTTCACAATTACTCATATCCTTGAAAATACATTACACAAGCAGATCATGAGAAGGTGGATCTGGTGTATACTTAACAAAGATTACACACCAAATCCTAATCAAATCCTAAAATACATCTAATACAGATATACAATCATATGGTAATTTAAAAATAATACATATCTGCATCAAGCCCTGATAGACACAACATAATTTTACTTACACAACACAAACCCGTTATTTTCTAATGTATCACAGCAGAAAAAAAAAATACAATGAATACACTTGGCCTCAAATTGTGGTTTCAAGTACAATGATCAACACCTGCTTTAATTTCTCAGAAAGATCTTTCTTTTGGATCACCCAGAAGGTCTTAATAAATGTTAACTTTTCCTTTTGATCCAAGAAATTTCTTTGTACAACCAGACGCATTTGGTAAGTAATTTTTTTTTAACTATGTACCACTTATACTATATACTGGTCACCATCAATATACTGATCTTTGATCCTACCTTTACAACTTAATGCTCAGCATGTGAAATTTATACATAAACAGAAATACAAACTACAAATTATTATTATTATCACTATTATTATTTGGTACCAGGAATTGAACTCAGGATCTTGAGCTTGCCAGGCAGCCACTTGCAAACCACAAATTATTGAGATTTGTAACTCCACTTCTGACTCTTTTTCCTTTTTTATTGGTATGTTTGCAATACCTAATGAACACATTCATTGTGGGGAGTTAGAACACATACATATCACATCTTAACCCCTTTTATTTCCTTTCTCCTCCCCACCTCCCTTCCTCTTTTACTCACTCTTTCTTTCTTTCTTTCTTTCTTTCTTTTTTTTTTTTTTGAGATGGGGTTCTGATTTGTAGTTCAGGCTTGACTTGAACTGACTAAAAAGCCTAAACTGGCTTCAAACTCCTGGCACTCCTCCACTGTCAGCCTTTGGAGCGCTGCATTACAGACATCAATGCCACACCCAGCTCCCTCTCCTCTTCTTAATTTCTTGTTCCTTTGAGGAATTTACTCCAGTGGGGCAAATTGGTGCACATCTGTAATCCCAGCACATTGGAGGCTAAGGCAGGCAGATCACTGAGAGCTGGAGGTCAGCCTAAGCTACACAAAGAGACCAAGGCAAGTCTGAACTACATTATGGAGACTTTGTCTCAAAAAAGAGGAATTTAATAGACTTACGTGATTTTTTTTGTTTTTCAGTGATGGGGTCTATGTTCCTCAAGGTTGGCCTCTATTCTTGATTCTCTGCCTCAGCCTCCTGAATAGCTACTAAGATAGGTGTAAGCTGCCAGATATGGCTTACATAAAAAGCACTTTTAAAAATAAAATCTATGGCTGGGCAAGGTGGAACATGTCTGTAATCCCAGCGCTCAGGAGGATGAGGCAGGAGAATCACTGTGAGTTCCAAGGCCAGAATGAGCTACACAGTTAAGTGTAAGGCCAGCCTAGACTACACAGCAAGACCCTGTCTCAAAAACAATTAAATTTTCGTATTTTTTTTAAAAGGCCAGGTGTGATGGCACAAATCTGTAACTCCAACACTCAGAAAGTTGAGGCAGGAGGACTGTCACAAATCAGGCCAGCTTGGGCTAAACAGTGAGTTCAAGACCAACCTAAACTATACAGTGAGTCCCTGTGCCCTCTCCCCAAAATCTAAGATAATCAATTAAAAATAACAGATTTGGAATCTTTACTATGATAGCTCACACATGTTATTTTAGAAAAGAAACTAGGTCACGGAAAAATATGTAGGACAATTAAAATCTATACTTTGAAATATTCTATGACATGATATAGGAAATATTCATCACAGAATGCTGAATGGGAAAAAAACAAATTAAAATAACCTATATAATATGATCCGAATTAATCCGATTCAAAATTTCATGAATTTTCTACAAGATACATGTCTAGAAATACTCATAATACTGTTTTGTGTTTTGAATTAAATAGAATAAACATCAAACACACAGAGAAAAAGAAAAATAAGGAAGCACTAAGAGGCATAATGCCACAGCTAACTGGAAATAGGGTCAAGACAAAAACCTATGTTCCATGGCACTCAATCTAGAGACTTTCCACCATTTAAAGTCCAATTTATTAATTTTTATCTTACCATTCTCTCCGCAAATCTACTCACACAATGACCTTAAATGATATGAACAAATGGCATTTCAAAATACTATTATCCCACACTTAAGAACTGATACATCATGACAATCTCCCACTCTCAAAATAACAAGCGCATTATTTTGCCACATTCATCTTTGGAATCCTACCACAAAAGACAGTATCTGACACAGAGTAGGTTCTCAAATGATATCTGATAAACCATAGCTCCTCGCCTCCTAGCACTAGATACCAGAAATATTAAACCAAAGAAGCTAGTTGTGGTGGTACAGGCCTGTAATCTCAGCCTTTGGGAGGCAGAGGCAGGAAGATCACAAATTATGACAGCCTGGGCTATACAGCCAGCCCATGTCTCAAAAAGAAAAACACAGGCCAACAGAAGCAGTGAGATATTATTTTACATTGGAGTCTCCTGCTATTTAACACAGAGACTTTCCTAAACAAATTAGTGTTTACAACATAATATAAGTAAAATATTACATGTATGTTAAAATATTTGAAGCACTGTCAATTGGTGCATAAATTACAGTACTTCTCTACATAACATACTTTATACCTTTATTCAGCATTATTTTGTGACCCCAGTTACTAGTTAGAATTATTAAATAGAAAGCAAAATGTTACAGGTATAATTAATACAAAGGACACTAAACTAGAAGAACCTGGACCCTAGTTCTCACTCTGCTAATAACCAGATACATAACTTTGGACAATTGTTTGGTGAAATACGGGGATTGATCCCAGAGCCCCTGCACCACTGAGCTATATTCCCCAGCTTTTTCTTTTGTGGGATACAGGGTCTGATGAAGTCCCTCAATAGCCCAGCCTTTGCTAGAACTTTCCATCCTGTTGCCTCAGCCTTCTAGAGTGCTGGGACTATAGGCATACACCACCATGCCTGACATTTTTCACATTTAATTCTTAATCTATTTGGAAAAATAAGAGAAATGAACTTGTAATTACTCAGGATCTTTCCAGTCCTTTTATTGTTTTATTTTCAGTTATAAGGATCAAACCCAGGGCTTTCTGCATACAAGGTAACTACTGAACTACATCTACAGCCCCTTAACTTTATTTAAAAAAATCTTATTCACAAAGATTCTATAATTCAGATTTCTTGCACTATGTCAAACTTGATATTCTGAATGGTTTGAATAGCTTGCTACATTACTTGATAATCAAGAAACTCAGCATATTTTCTAAACATGGAAGTCCAATATTTTTGCCACTTTATAACAAAGAACAAGAGAAAACCAAAGGAGAAACATAAACATACAATAATCAAACCTGCTTTGTCAGCCAAGCTGACACAAACCAACTAGATTTTACAGTGCAAATCAGTTACAGCATATATATGTAAAAAATCTGTCCATACCAGTGGTATTTACTTATGTTGATAAACGTATGAACTTTAAAACTTGTTTTTAATTATAAAATCAGTATTTATGGTAAGAAATTCAAACACGTTAGGTTGCATGTTAAGTATAAAGTAAAAAGTCTCCCATCAGTGTTCTCCATAAGTAACCACTGCTAACATTTTTTCTTTTGTGTCTTTCAAGAAATCATTTGAGGAAATAAAGTATACATGTGTATGTGTCTGCGCATGTAAATTTTCTCAACCTAAACTGTTTTCACTTAAATGGTGGGGGGAAATCTCAAGCATTGGCTTTACATGCATGTTAAATACATGGAAAATGGAAAAAAATCACTGACACAAGGTAGTATACATTTCACAAATGTTGAATTGCATATTTAATTTTCATGCATGGAGATTACGCCAAGCAACTGTGTAGCAGTAGTGGCCAAAGAGCCAGGCAACCTCGGTTCTAATCTACTCTGGTCGCCCTAGGCAAGCCATGAAATCCTGAGCCCTGGTTTCTGCTTTGTAAAACAAAAGGGTTGGGCTAAGATCCTTTCCTACTCTAAAATGTTATAATTCAAAGATGGCCGTCTCTAACGGTGTTCTCTTGAACTGGCTGTAAAAAATGGTATTAAATGAAAAATAGTACAAACACTATTGCAAACTCCAGTCCTGAAAAGGGTAAATCTATGAGTAAATAACTATCCAGGTTCAACTGTAAGGGCACTAGTGACATAATATTTGAAGGCAAAGTAATAGATACTTAAGGACAGATAGGTTTTTACAATGCTTTGACAGACATTTTTGGGGTTCTGGAGTTGGAAGATGTAGAGGGGCTCTTGCTCAGTTACAGCAGTAACCAATCCTCATGTTCCAAAAACAAATTCAGGTTAACTATGTAGTTGAAATAATGAAACTGAAAGTCGAGTGGACATTTCCTCTTAGGGAACACGCTGGGTGGATGGGTGGGGGAGCGCTGACTACAGTAGCAAAGGTTGGAAAGAATTACTAATTTCCTCTTCCGGAAGATCTTTAGCCCAGATTCTTTCGGTTTCACGTGCCCAGGTCAGATGCATTCCACCGTGCTCCATATATGCCAAAGGCATCAGATAGTGCTGAGGCCTAGGGGTCCCTTTGCTCATTTAAACAAAAAAAGTTTTTGACTCGATTTACCTTAGGTGACACTGGGTTCGGGGAGGCAGACCTGAGGGCCGGAAGCCACCCGCCCACCCACACCTTCCTTTGACAGTCCCCGGAACCTGGGCACTGAGCCCGGGTCGGGTTATCTACCCCCCTTCACCGCCCGCCCCGCGAGCTCGGCCTGCACGCCCTCCCAAGCAGGGCGGGAAGGGTTCGGAAGGGTACGGGAGGGAAGGGGAGGGGGTGCTGAAGGAGAGGAGAGGAGAGGAGAGGGGAGGGGAGGGGAGGGGAGGGAGAGGGCGGGGAGAGGGCGGAGTCTCCTGCACAAGAAGGAGAGGCGATTATCATTTCTGTAGAATAAAGGCGCCTTTCCGGATGAGTGGCACCCCACCAGTCCTTTGGAGAAGTGGGGATCCAGCCAGAAGGGAGGAGTCTGAGGCACAGGGGCGGGGCAAAGGCTTGCTGCTCTGACCCTGACCTTCCGGGGGCAGCTGTGCGCCCTTTCGCAGGTGAGCTCTATTCCTCGGGCTCTGCCGCCAACAGATTACGTAGGGAGCGGCCGCGCCTTTCGGAAAGAATCAGATCTTGAATGCTGGGCGAGGCGTTCAAATATTCCC
>NW_004524827.1:447776-456517 GCF_000260255.1 Octodon degus | reverse complement strand
GCGAGGAAGGATAAGAGAGGGGAGGGGACCAGGGAAGGAGAAGGGAGGGGAAGGGAAGGAGGAGAGAGAAAAGGGGGGAGGCGTGGGGAAGCCCGCACAAGCTGTACCCACCAAGCCTGGAGAGCCGGCCTCAGCAGCCAGTGGCGATCAGCTCGGTCCCGGGGGCAGGGTCCCGAAGGAGGGGCGACCCGGGCCCCAACTTGGAAATACCAACTCCGCTGTGCGCCGGGCCCAATCTCGAAGGAAACGGAAGTCCCTTGGTCCCCTCACTCGCCTCCGCCTGGCCGGCCGGTCCCCCAAAGAGACCCCGGAATCAGCAGTCCCGAAGTGAGCTCACAGCAGGGCCTCAGCGACACTGAGCGCGGTCCCTCCGTGTCGTCGGCCGAGGCCACGCCGCCAGGCCCTGACCTCCTTCCCACCTCCCTGCCCCGAGGTCAGCCTCCCGCCCAGCAAGGCCCCTCCTTCTTCCCCCCTCCGCCATTTTCCAACTCACCCTCCGGCCCAGGCTCGCCTGGCTCCACGCAGCGCCCGCTCGGGGCGCCGCCAAGGTCCCGCCACTTCGCAGAGCCGGAAGGGGGTAGCCGGAAAAAAAAAAACGAAGTCCCCTGCACCCCACCCCCACCCGCCCCCCCCAGCTGGAAACCAGAACCTGAAGGTGCGAGCACACATGCGCAGTGGGCATCTCGCAGTCCCCGCCCCTAGGCCGAGCGTTTCCTCTGCGCCTCAAGGATGATTTTCCCACGACTTTTACCTGACAGGATCTGGCTGAGGAGGGGGGGAACAAAAGCAAAGGGATGAGGAAGAGAAGGCCATGAACATACTGATTTTTTTGTGTAGATCAGGCACTTTGTTAGGCTTAACACATGGTCTTCCTTGTAGTTTTGACAACCTTGTAAAGTAAACAATTTTATTAAACCCATTTTACAGAAGAAACAGGCCTGGAGAGAGTAATCATCCCCACGATAACCCAGATGATAAATAATGGAACTGATATTGTAATTGGATTTGTTTCCAAGCTGGAAAGATAAAAAAAGAAATGGCAATAAACAGAAAGATGGGGTGAAGACAGGAATTGGTAAAAGGGGAAATTGATTAAGCAAGCAGTTACAAAGAAAACTCTGGAAGTCTTGGTACAGCAAATGTTCACTGTGTCCCATATTTATTTCAAGCCTGTCAGATCCACAGGAATGTTTGTTTCAGGAACTTGGCTAAATATTTCATTTCAAGGGAAGATCATAGCTAGCTCCAGCTGCCCTTCACGCAAAGGGAATTTGTAGGGAAAAGAGCAAAGAAGTTTCCTCCCCCTCCTCCTCTTTCCCCTTCTGCTCCTCTTCTTCATTTTAGTTTTTTGAAACTATCTAGCACAGGCTGTCCTTGAACTCTTGCCTCATCCTCCCGAGTGCTGAGATCGCAGGCATGTGCCACCACAAGTGGCAAGAATTTTCTTTTGGATCCGTGAGTGTTTTCTACAAGAGTCCCTCTTCTGATCCTCTTCATTGTCACAACTCTTGAGAATCTCACATCTAACACTGCAATAAAGTAATTGCAAGCAAATATTATCTCACTTGAAATTCTCAGCAATCAATGGCCATGGGGGGTATGTGGGGTATGTGCCTGCAATGGACTGAGGCAGGAGGATCACTGTGAGCTCAAGGCCAGCCTGGGCTACATATTGAGACCCTGTCTCAAAAAGACAAAATAAATAAATATCTGCTCAGCAATCTTATTTAATATATGATTCATTATTGTTACTCCTTTATTAGAGATGGGGTCTTGCTGTGTTGCCTAAGCGGCCCTCAAACTTCTGGGTTTAAGCGATCTTTCTGTGTCAGTCCTAAGTAGCTAGGATTAAGTTTATCCCCTATAGATGAGTAAGCTGAAGTTTAGACAGGTTAGGTGAGTCTCAAAAGTCATACCTCTACTCTGTGTGCTGTAGAAGCTGTCTTATTTATTACTGGTTAATAACTTACTTATTTTTTTCTGTCTTTTTTAGACTACTCTCCCCAGTCTAGCCTGCACAAGGCTGAGTTACATACCACCTCCTGGATAATAGTTGCTTAAGCAAATGCTGTACCACAGAGCCACACCCTCGGATCCAGCCCTTGGGTATAGCACCATTTTTTTTATTGTGGCAAAATATACATACAGTAGATCATTCTAACCATTTTTAGGTGTCCACTTCAGTGGCATTGAGTGCATTCACTTCGTTGTGAACCATCGCCAGCATCCATCTTCAGATTTTTTTCATTACTTGGCGCTTAAATTTGGTCCTTTGTCACAGAGGACAGCACTTTCTGCTATGTAGTATGACTACTTGTGTACGTGATTTTTCTCTCCCATATTGGTAAAGTCATTTGTAGCAAAATCTACCTCAGTCATTTTTGTAATTCCTCCGAGACAGTTCTCTGTTATATCCCACATCCCTCCATTGGTAAAAACTATCGCTTCCATCTTCAGAATATGTCCAGAATATCGCTAATTGTCGGGGACTCCATCATCGTTCTGTCAAGTGCATCCTCCTCTCAAACAGTAATTGCCTCCTCATTGGTGTCCCAGCTTATGTCCTTGCCCCTCTCCAGTCTATTCACACAGCAGCTATACTTAACCTCCTCTGCTCAGATCACTTCCTTGGCTCCCCATTTCACTCAAAGTAAAAGCTACAGATCGATATTTTCTTTGTGCATGATAATGGGGATTGAACCCAGAGCCTTATATATGGTTACCAAGCCCTCTACCAGTGAGTTTAAATTCTCAGTCCAAAAGCTTCAATTTTTGTAATAACCTACAAAACTTATGAGCTTGGCCACCAGTGATGTTCATTTTTTGCTAGTCACACCCTTGGATTTCTTTGGCATTAAAATCAGTGCTAACCTATGTAGCTGGTAGAATACAATGGAAGTGAGCCAGGAATGGTGATACATACCTAGGCCCAGTCAATCAGGTGGCTGAGATGGGAAGATCTCTTGAGTAAAGGAGTCTGAGAAAAGTCAGGGCTATCTGTGGGTGGGAGGGGTGTGGTGGAAAGGATGGTGTGTGATCCATAAAACTAGGGTCACAAAAGGCATTGTAGTTTCTACTTTACACTTTTTATGTTCTCTCTCTTTTTCCCTCACTCCTTCCCTCCCTCTTTCCCTTGCTTTCTTTTAGACTTGTTGTTCAGAGGAAACCAGGCATCCTGTCATGAGCACACTCCAAAGTGACATGAAGAGGCCCACATGTAGAGAAACTGAGTCCTTCTCCTTCCTCCTCTCCTTACTCCATCAACAGCCAGCACCAACGTGACATCCATATCAGTAAGCCACCTCAGAAGGGAGTCTTCAGGGGTAGGTTTCAGATAACTGCTACCTCTTGAGACCCAGCACCAGAATTATCCAACCAAGCCACTCAAATATGTGAGTATTATTGACAATAGCTACATTTTAGGGCAATTTGTGATAGATTACTATAACAAAGATCCTTTGCATTCTTGCTCCCTGATTCCTGCACTGTTCTTTTAGCTTCCCATCCCCTATGTGTTTTTTTTTTGTTTGTTTGTTTGTTTTTGTGGTACCTGGGAATTGAACTCATGACCTTATGATTGCCAGGCAAGCACTTTTTCCACTGAGCTATCTACCTGGCCCCCCCCCAGTGTCTTTTCAGTTGTTTATTATTCTATATCTGTCCTGTACAATGGTATCTACCACTTTTGAAAAGAACTGCAGTGTAGTTCTGCTATTTATTATGTTTCATTTTATTTTATTTATTTTTGGTATCAGAGATTGAACTCAGGACCTTGCACTTGTCAGGCAGGAACTTACATGGCTGAGCTATGTCCTCAGCTCTTAATTATGTTTCTTTACTATACATTTCTCCCTCCTGCCCCTGCTAGGATATCAGCTCCACAATTACACAATTGTTTTGTTCACTGATGTATCCCAAGTACTTAAAATAGTACTGGACATCATATGTGTGCTCAGGGGATATTTGCTGAATGAGTCAACAAACATTTCATAAGCATGCCAGACCCTGCATAAATACTTGCTGGTGAATTATCAATTGAGAGACATGAATGTATCTGGGGTACAGTGTGTATATTGTATTTGCTTGTTTGTATGTTTTGTATTTTTTTTTTTTTGGTCAGGATCTCACTATGCAATTTGGGCCGGCCTTGTGCTCACTTTCATAGCCCACAGGCCTGTCTCACATTTGCAGTGATCCTCCTGTCCCAACTTCCTGAGTGCTGGGACTGAAGGCATGTACCACCATGCTTGGTTTGTATTTAATTGTTAACTTATTTGCTTTTATTTTTATTTATTTGTACACACAATCTTGCTATGTAGCTCAAACTGGCCACAAACTCATTATGTAACCAAGGCTGAGCTCAAACTTGAAATCCTCCTGCCTTAGCCTCCCAAGTGCTGAGATTTCAGACATACACCATTATACCAGCAATATCTACATTTTATGTACAGGGATACATATAGTTGTGACATTAAAAAAACATAATCTATGGACAATTTGTAATTGTCTTTGGCTAAAAGAAAGAAAACTTAGACAAGAAAAAGACTAAAATGGAAGCATTTGAGATATACAGTGCTGCACCAATGCCACAGGTTGCAAACTGCAATTTATTATACTTCCACATATGAGAAAGGTAACTGGCTGGTGTAAAGTTTCAGAGGGGCAGGGTGGTGGCACATGCCTGTTATCACAGCACTTGAGAGGCCTAGGCAGGTGGATCATTGCAAGTTCAAGCCCAGCCTGTACCCCAGTGAGCTCAAGGCCAGCCTGAAACTGCATAGTGAGACGCTGTCTCAAAAAAGATTCAGAGGAAATGAAAAAGAGATGAGATCCAGCATGTACAGAGGCTTTAGCCTTGATAGAAGAAAGGAATTTAATCCTCTCAGAGGATTAAAGAGGTAGATAAGTAGAGCAGAATGTTGAGGGTGGTCATTACACCTCAGTAGCAGCTGTGGTGGTCACTACATGTCAGTTCAATGTGTAGTCATCTCCTGAAAGGAACAGCAAATGGTTAGCTCTAGAACCCTTTGTGCAAAGACAGTCACAAATTAAACCCAAATAAAGGTCATAGATGAAATACAGCACTGGTCTGAGTGAAGGGTGTGAGGTGAACCCTGACTTCCAGGTTTTGTCCTGGAGCCCTGCATGGGTTTGATGTACCTTCTGACAGAAAGCGTTTCATTCCTGTAGACGATTGTTCTTGCCTCATTAGTCAGAAAACAGCTTTTGTGGAGATCTTTCCGGTCCAAAAGTTTCTATCAACAGCACCTGCCTCTCAGTCTCCTCACTCTTACTTAGGTGTCTGGATCAGTAACCTTCTCACTACCTCCTTGCTGCGGGAAAGGCTGGCCACTGAAATTTCCTCTCTTTGTGTGGTCACAGAATACAAGCCCCTATCTTGTGCTGACAAAATCACTGTCTGCAGCTAGCCCTCCTTTTCTCTGCCTTTATCATTCGGGGACCAGGTCATACAGAATAAACTTGTTGCTTGTTTGGGGTGGAAATAGAAGAGCTTGACCTGGTCTGAAGCTAATGGAAAACTCTACCTGGGCTTTCTATATACTAATCTGTTCCTATGGTTATATCCAACCTACTCAGTGTGCAGAAAGCCAACAACCTGATAGCAGTAATGTTAAGGTCAGTGAACTGTCACTGTGTGTCTGGAATGGGGAGGAGGTACAAGGTATGAGAAGTGAAGCCCAGGGCCAGGGCTGTTTTGGCAGTGGAATTTGTGTTCAGACAGAAAGGCTGTAAATGCCAAAGACCCGAATGGATTTGAGAGTATCTTGAATACAGATAATAGGGGTTAGTGTGCACTCTGAAGTACTTAGATCTCATAATCCCTTCAGTAGCCCTATGACCTAAGTTGTCTCTTTATATCTGTTTTGAGCCCATATGAATAGTCTTGGGCCCACAGCAGGACTGTCTCCATTAAGATTTCAGGCTGTGTGTCTGTCTGCGTGTCTGTGTCTCTGTCTGTGTGCTGTGGCTCTGGCATGCCAGGCAAACACTCCACCACCCCCACACTGCAGGGCTTCAGTCTTTTTTTTTTCTAGATGAGAGGGTCTCTCTGTACCCCAAGCTAGCTTCAAACTTGTGAACCTCTTGCCTGAGCCTCCTGAGTACAGCTGGAACTACAGGTGTGGGAACCCTATCTCAAAACAACAATAACAACAACAACAACAAACTTAATTCTTTTTTAAAAAATCTTTTTGTCTTTTTGAGACTGGATCACACTATGCAGTCTAGGCTGGCCGTGAGCTCAGTTTGTAGCCCAGGCTGATGTGGAATTCACAGCGATCCTCCTGCCTCAGCCTCCCAGGTGCTGGGAACATAGGCGTGCACCAGCATAACCATCCAAAAAGTTCAGTCTTGAAATCCGACCAAGAGTTTGTTAGATGAAGCAGTGGGAGCAAAGCATTGTAAGCTGACAAACCAGGGTGTGCTAATGCATAGAAGTGGAACAAAGCTGGGCATGATGGTGCATGGCTGTAATTCCAGCATTCAGAAGGCTGAAGCAAGGGGATTGCTGTGAGTCTGAGCCCAGCCTGGGCTACACAGTGCATTCAAAGCCAAACAGAACTACATAACAAGAACCCTGTCTCAAATTTTTAAAAGGTAGAACAAAATAACACACACATGAGGAATAGCATTTACCACCTTACAGCTGGAGTATAGCTGCTGTTAACACTTGACTTTATATTTATGATGGTCACACTATGTTAATTGTGTTTCATAGTGACAAAGACTCCAAATCATGTTCCATTGAGTCTCCTTTCTGACAGGCTCCAAAGTTTGGCTTTGTTGTAGGCCCATTTAGTCCAGTTTTGAGAAGAATAGTGTTTCTTCAGTAAACATACCCACCCTCAGTATCTCATATATGACTAAATTCTTCATCTCCTACTCATTCCTCTGACCTCCCTCCAGCAAGAATTCTGTTTTCAGGCATGGTGGTGCATGCCTGGAATCCAAACACGTAGGAGACTTAGGCAGGAGGATCCCAACCTAGGAAATTTAAGGACTTACTGAGACCCAGTCTCAAACGATAAAAAGCTGTGGATATTGCTCAGTGTAAAGACCCTGGATTTGACCCCCAGTGCTGAAAATAAATAAAATAAAGCAAGAATACTGTTGAGTCTACCTTGCAAGAATTCCCATAGTTTTGATATTTACATGTAGTAGTTTTTCATCCACTGACCACCCCCTTTCCTGTTCCCTGGTTACATGTTCTCAATTTTGCTTGCTGTGTTTGGAGTTGAACCCAATCTCTTTTCACTACTGCAAAATCCCATCATAAAGAGGTCTCTATATCTGTATAGTCCTGAATAAAGTCAGCTCTTTAACAAGTATCATGAAAACAAATATAACAATAGCTGATGACATTGAATCCTTGTTGCAACCCTGTAAAGGAAAGTGAATTGTAATTCCCATTTTACAGTTAAGAACGCCAGAGACTAAGAGGCTAGGTTGCCTAAGGTATCAAAACTAGTAAGTGGGAGAGGGATGGCTGTGTGATGATGGGGTCCTGGGAAGAGTCTGAGAGAGAGCGGAGGCTCCAGGGAGGTTTTCTTCGACAGGATGCAAGACTACTGTCAGTCAAATTGGGCTGCCATGACAAAATTCCAGGCTCAGTGTCCTAAAAACAGAAATTCATTTTCTCATGGTTCTGCAGGCTGGGAGTCTAAGATCAAGGCATGGGAAGGTTTACTTTCTTCTAAGTCCTCTCTGCTTAGTGTGTAAACGACCTCTTTCTTGTTGTGTCCTGACGTGATTTTTGTGTATGTGCATCCCTGGTGTCTCTTTCTACATCTTACTCTCCCATTCTTATAAAGACAGAAGTCAGACTGTATTAATCACTTGCCTATTGCTAGGTCAGAATACTTTGTGCTTGCAACTTAAATGAGGAGACGTTTGGCTAGCAGTTTCCATGGATGCTGCCTACTGTTGGCTGATTCCAAAGCAGAGATATATTGGCAGAAGGGCATAGCAGAGGAAAGCTGTTCACTATGTGGTGGCCAAGTTGCAGGGAGAAAAAGTGGAAACTGGGACCAGAAGCCAGTTACATTCCCAATGTCCTGCTGCTTCAGACCAAGCCCCACCCCTGACTGTGAGATTTGGCCAAGAGATGCCAAAATGGTTCAACATATGCAAACCAATAAATGAGATATACCATGTTAATAGGATGCAAATCATATTATCATCTCAATAGATATAGCATAGGCATTTGATAAAATTCATCATCCCTTCATGATAAAGACCAAACAAGTTAGGTATAAAAGGAATGTACCCCAAAATAATAAAGACCATGCTGGGTACAGTAGCAGACATCTATAATCCCAGTTACTTTGGAAACTGAAGCTGGAAGATTATAAATTCAAGGCCAGCTTGTGCATCTTGGCAAGACCCTGTTTCAAAATAAAGAAGAAAAGGACTGAGACTGGGCATATACCTGTTGTAACAGTTCTCTGGGAGGCTGAGGCAGGAAGATCACAAGTTTGATTCCAGCCTGGGTAACTCAGTAAGTTAGTGAGAGCCAGTCCCAAAATTAAAACAGGTTGGCATTTAGCTAATTGCAAAGGCTTCTGTCCCCAGTACCATGAGAGAGAGAGAGAGAGAGAGAGAGAGAGAGAGAGACAGAGACAGAGACAGAGAGACAGAGACAGAGAGACAGAGAGAGAGACAGAGACAGAGACAGAGACAGAGGAAGGGAAGGGAAGGGAAGGGAAGGGAAGGGAAGGGAA
>NW_004524827.1:438633-447647 GCF_000260255.1 Octodon degus | reverse complement strand
AATTAAATTCAGTAAAGTTGCAGGATATAAAGTCAACACACAAAATTCAGTAATAGGGCTACACGCAAAAAGCAAACTCTCTGAAATAGAAATTAAAATGAAATCTCATTTTTAATAGCTATAAAAATAATGTATCTAGGAATAAATTTAACCAAAGAGGTGAAAGATCTCTACAATGAAAATTATAAAACACTGATTAAAGAAATTGAAGAGTGTACAACAAAAGGGAAAGACAGCCCATGTGCCCATGTTCATACATTGGAAGAGTCAGTATCATTAAAACACCCACTCTAATGAAATTATCCACTGATTCAATGAAATTCCTATCAAAAGTCCAATGCACAGCTGGGTGTGGTGATTCATGCGTGTACCACTCCAGGAAGGTGGAGCAGGAGGACCAGGAGTTTGAGGCCAGCCTGGGCTACACAGTGAGTTCAAGGCTAGTCTGGGTTATATAACAAGACCTTGTCTATAAAAAATATTCATGACAGAACTAGAAAAAGAATTCTAAAATTCATATGGAACCATGAAAGCCCTGCATATATCAAATGTAAAAATCTGAAATTATGCAAGTAGAACAAAACATAGGAGAAAGGCTTAGGTTATATACTGGCAAGGATTTTTTGGACAGGACTCAAAAGCACAGTAAGCAAAAGCAAAAATGGGCAAATTGGATTATGATAAAGTGAAAAGTTTCTGCACAGCAAAAGAAACAATTAACAGAACATAAAGATAGTACACCCTGAGGTATTCTGCATTACTGTAAGGTACCAGTAATAACAATGAAATCAAATGTAACAAGCTGGATGTAGTGGAGCATACCTGTAATGGTAGCACTAGGGAGGTTGAGGCAGGAGGATGCCACAAATTTTAAACCAGTCTGGCCTCTATTTTGAGACCCTGTCTCAAAAACAAACAAACAAATATCAAAGATGAGAAGGATTTTCCCTGCTTTGGCTAGCTCAGGATTCCAAAAGGGAGGGTCTGGTGTGGCGTGTGGAGCTGGGGATCGAACTGCAGTCCCCCACACCTGACTGGGTTTGCCCCTGTAGGTGCTTAAACTGAGCTAACCAGCAAGTCCCCCCCTCCGCAAATATTGCTGATGTACAAAAAAATCTAGATATTCGAAATTACTGACAGGACTGTTTAATATATGTGATAAATCCGTGCTACTAAAAGGGAGCTGTGCACTAAATTTATATTGCACCCTGAGGTATTATGTATCTTTTTCATCCTCACTATTCTTTTCTATCTAAAAAATTATGCTTCAAGATATACTTAATTCTACACACAGATAAATAAATGTAGTTACACATGAAAATAAACTTAGCTGGGTATGGTGGTATGTGCCTGTAGTTTAAGCTCTTAGAGAACTAAAGCAGGAGAATTATGCCCAGGAAGTCAAGTCCAACCCTGGCAACTCAGTGAGACCTCATCCATAAAAGATATAAAAATAGCTGACTATAGTGGCGTACTCAGGGGACTGAGACAGAAATATCTGGGCTTCCAGGTCAGTTGTGGCTACGTGTAAGTTCAAGGCCAGCCTGAAGTATATAGTGAGATCCTTCTGAAAACAAAACAAAAACGAACAATCAAAAAAGCCCAGTGAAATAAATAAATAAATGTTTAAAAATTTTAAAACTCAGGTATGGTGGTACATACCTGTAATTTCAGCATTCTGAGGTGAGGAGAAAGAATGCACGTTCCAGCTCAAGCTGGGCAACTTTGTAAGACTGTATCAAAATAAAAATTAAAAGCATTGTAGGTATGTAGTTCAGTGAAAAGTAAAAGGAGCCGGCTAGGTAGTCCACACCTGCATTCCTAGCACTCTGGAGACTGCAAGTGTGAGGCCGGCCTTTGGCCCCTCAGGAGTTCAAGGTCAGCCTGAATTGCAGAACAACACCCTGCCTCAAACAAACAAACTTTGAACCATTTGTTTCTGTCACGTAATAAGATAAATTTAATTGTAAAAGAAATGTCATTAAAAGTTCATGCAGAAAAACACTTTGTTTTTTGGTCATACTCTATTCCATAATCTATTTCAGGCTTGTTACACATACAGATGGATAGAACAAAACTTTGCCAGGTTTCTTTTGCAGTGTTGGGGCTCAACCCCAAATCCAGGACTGCACACATGCTGAGTCAACCAAGTGTTCTACCACTGACCTATGTCCCTGGCCTTAAGTTCTTAAAATATGAAAGAATATATTTTTACTAGAGTGTAAAAAACATCTTTTAGACTAGCGTTTTCATGCTTTTTTTGCTTTCGTATCTGAAAGAATTTTGAAAAATCATGAATCTTCTTGGACATATTTGACATAAAAGTGTTTTCATTATAAGTAAAAGTAATTACAAAGTGTAAATTTTGGGAGTGCACAGCTGCACGTATCTGCCTTGGATTCAACTCCCAGTACAAGAGGAAAGAAAAAAGTAACACACTTTGTAGTTTGCAACCTATTATAAATGTTGGCATATATTATGGTTTAGATCTAAGATGTTCTTCAAAATTCTCATATATTTAGATGTGGAGTGTGGGACATGGGAGTGTGACCTTGAGCCTACACCTGGACCACAGCCCCTTCTTCTCTGTCCCCTCCTCCTACTTCCCAGCACTGCTCCACTAGGACCTTCCTCAATAATGTATTCTTTGCCTTGGGGCTACAGTGGTGAAACTAAACCTCTGAAATCATGGATGAAATAAAATAAATCCTTGTCCATTTAAGGTTTTTTTCTTAGGTATTTAGTATTATCAACAAGAAGCTAACAGTTTAAAAGCTGAATCCACCATTATTGTAAATGACATCTACATATTATAATGATATAACTGTCATTTATTTCAAATTTGAAGTAATAAATGCTTCATTAACAGCCAGAAAGATTATATACCTTTTCATTTAATATTTTTTTGTACTGAGAATCGAACTCAGGACCTTTTGCTTACCAGGCAGGTGTTGTGCCGCTTGTACATGACATATCTTGATTCTTCCTCCTGTCCCCTTTCCTTCCCCTCCTTTCAACTCCTCTCCCACTCCTTATTTACAAAATCTTTGTGCGGGGATTTGGTTAAGATCCCCTACTCCCCACAAAAAGGGTATAGTGAAAGGATGAATAAAGAAGAGACAAATTTAGTCTCTGCGAGACAGAGAGACTGGGAGGTCAGTGCCTCAGGATGGGCACTCTGAGCTAGCTACAGTTTATTGTGTGCACACAATAATTAGAGGGAGTATGGGATGACTTAGAGCATGATGTGGTTTTATGCTGATGAGGATTATTTCAGATGAGGATGGTACGATGTGCTAAGCCTAAATACGATAGCTGGTGAGAAAAGATAGCAGGATAAGGAGTTTGTTCTTTCCCTCAAGCAAAACCTTTTTTTTCTGTCTAGTTCTCGAGGAATCAGGATGTCTTCAGCTGATATAGTCTTGCCCTGAGGTGTCACAGCATCACAGGACTATTGAGGCCTGAGGCCTCAACTGACATGAGAGGGACATGGAGGTATGTTTCTGCATACCATAGTCAGCTTGCACAGCAAGATACTAGACCTCAGATAAACCCTAATCACAATTTAATTATGACATAGGTTTTCCCAAACACAATATAGAATGGCTCTTCAACTTGGTTTCTTTTTTCTTTTTTTTTTAACACAAGTTCATTTTTTAAAAAATTTTATTTATTTATGTGTGTGTGTGTGTGTGTGTGTGTGTGTGTGTGGCCAGCTCAGCCCACCAGGGGGCGGGGCTGGCTGGCATGTGGTGCTGGGGGATTGAACCGCGGTCCCTGTGCTTTAGCTGAGCTTGTTCTAAGTAGATGCTTTAGACCACTGAGCCATCTCACCAGCCCAACACACTTGGTTTCTATATTTCCTTTTCCTACTTTCCTATCTCCCGCCTCCCTACAGCCCTTCTCATTTGGACATTTTCTTGCTATGTCAAATATCTATTATATGTTTTGCACCCTATTTATGATTCCAGTTTCTCACAGCAGAGAAACCATGTGATAGTTGAACATGTGTGTCTAATTTATTTCATTTAAGAGTACAGTCTCAAGGAACATCAGTTTACCTAGAAATAGCTCAAGTTTATCCATTCTTATGGCAGAGCAGTACACCATTGTATAGAAAACCCACATCTTCTTTATCCATTCATATATTGATGGGCATTTGGGCTCTTTTCAAGATTTAGCTATTATAAACTGTGCTGCTATAAACATTGGTGCACATATATTGCTGTGGTATGATGCTTTTAATTCTTTCAGGAAGATACCAAGAAGGAGAATAGCTGGGTCAAATGGTACCTCTGGTTTTAGTATTTTGAAGATGTTTTTACACTAATTTCCACAGTGGTTGCACCAGTCTGCACACCTTCCAACAATGAAGAAAGCTTCATTTTTCCTTACAGCCCCAACAGCATTTGTAATTGGTTCATTTCTTGATGATAGCCATTTATTCAGGAGCGAGATGGACTTTCAGTATTGTTTTAATTTGTGTCTCTTGAACAACACTTGGTGTTGAACATTTTTTTCTTATATTTATCATTTCTACTTCCTCAACTTGGAAGTGTCATTTCAGACGCCCATTTTTTCCCATAATTTTTTTGAGAAACAGATAGCAATGAGACAGTTTCAAATCAAATCGGTAGGGCAGTTCCAATAATTAACACATTGCATACTCTCTTCCTAGTGGTTATTTGCTGTACAAGATGCAGACATTTACAAACACTATTAGAACAAATCCCTCTATAGATGCCCATTTTTGGATTGGATCTTTAAATTTGGGGAGGTCTGATTTTTTGAGTGTTCTTCGTACTCTAGGTATTATTCCTTTGTCTGTGGAAGAGCTGACAACCTCTGCCCCCATTTCTTCCCCACTCTTTGGGATGTGTCATCACTTGGTTAATGGTTTTTTTGCTCTGCAAAAGCTCATTAATAAATAAGATGAGATCCTGGTTGTTCATTCCTTGTGATAGTGCCTGTGCAATTGAGGTTCTGTTGCTAAAGTCTTTGCCTATTCCAATGTCTGCAAGACTTTTACTTATTCTATCTTCCATCAGATATGTTTGTTTAATATTCAGATTTTGATCCATTTTTATTTTAGTATACTGCCTGGTGATCAATATGGTAATAGTTTTAGTCTTCAGCATGTGGAGAGCCAGTTTTTCCAGCACCATTTATTAAAGATGTTATCTTTCTTCTAGTCAAGGTATTTGGTTCCTTTGTCAAAACAAGGAGGCTGAGTGTGCTTGGAGTTGTTTCTTGTCTCTTGTAGACTGTTCCATTCATCCATGAGTCTGTTATTTTGCCAGTTACTTTTTATCACCACAACTATACAGTACAATTTCAAGTCAGGGACTGTGATGTCCCCTGACTTACCTTTATTGCCAAAATTACTTTTGTTATCCTAGGTCTCTTCTGGTTCCAATTGAGATTTAGCATTGTTTTCTTTAATTATGTGAGGTATGCTATTGGTATTTTGATTGAGATTACAAGGGCCGGCCAAATAGCTCAGTGGATTAAAGCACCTGCAAGCAGGAGAAGGGACCAGGGGTTCAATCCCCGGGCCTGCCATGCCAACTCCACCCCCAGGGCACACTCAGACTGCAGTTGAGACTGGGTGTAGTGGTACACACCTGTAATCCCAGCTCTTGGGAGGGTATAAACAGGTGGATCACTATGAGTCCGATCTAGTAGTGAGACCCTGAACACCCTGTAGACTCTTCCTTAAAATACAAAAAAAAAAAGAAAGAAAGAAAAGAAAAAAGAAAGAAAGAAAAGAAAAGAAAAAGAAAAAGACACTGCAAAATTTGGCATTATAGTCATTTGCACTATGTTGGTTCTTCCTACCAAGAAAAAGTGATACCTTTTCTCCAGAGTACTGTATTTTTCTTTTCTTTTTTTCCCATAGTTTTATTGATAAACAAATAGCAATGAGATAGTTTCAAATCAAACTGGTAGGACAGTTTCAATAATTAACACATTGCATACCTTCTTCCTAGTGGTTAATTGCTGTACAAGATGCGGACATGATATGCTATTTACAAACACCATTAGAACAAATCCCTCTATTCATTAAGAGAATGTAACTATATATCTATCCTAACTGCTTTGAATACACAGATACAAAATGGACATTCATCTGTATACCCTTTTTTTGTTAAGCTCCGTTCTTTGAATATTATAGGTGTGTAAACTCAGCAAAATATTCTAAAAGAGTCCAGTAGTCCATAATAGTATTGGGTCTTCTGTATTTTTCTTTTTTCTTTTTTTTGTGGTACTGGGGTTTGAACTCAGGACCTTGAGCTTGCCAGGCAAGCACTTATTCTACTGAGCTATCTCCCCAGTCCTGTATTTTTCAATGTAGAGATTTCTTCCTTCTTTGTTACATTGATTCATAAATATTTCATTTTTTGGATGCTACTATTTAAGGTTTGATTTTTCGTAAATTCTTTCTGAGGTTTTTTTTCCCCCCTCAGGAAAGTGTGTCAATTTATTAACTTGCCAAAAGTCACCTTGGAAACCTATGCCTTTTATCCCAGAGTCCTCAGATTGCTTCAAGGACAATAAATATGTTATCTCAGAGTTCAGTCAGAAAAACAAATAGCTGGGTTTGGTGATGCATACCTGTAACCCCAGTACTTAGGAGACTGAGACAGGAAATCCCTGATAGTTCCAGGCTAACCTGAACTACACAGTGAAACCCTGTCTCAAAAGTTCTGGGCTCTTGGATCGTTCATCTTGTGTATGTTCTGCCTCTCTTCTGTGGTATACCTGCATCTCTGTCCAGTGTGGCCTGCATTACGAGAGTCCTCTGTGTGGGTGTCAAGAGGTCCCTGGTGGCCTGCTGGGCTACCTCGCTTCTCTGCATCCACAGGGGGCTGAAGAGGTCAGAGCTGGGGCCGGTGCATCCTGTGCCCCCAGGAGAGGGTACATGCAGAGTACACCAGGGGGTCATGGCCTTGGCTGAAATACACGACTCTGTGACCCCTGGCTTGCAGGTGAGGCAGGCAAATAGTGAGCTGGAAGGAGGGCAGTGTGTGGCCCATGTACACCAGGGCCACTGGGTGGGTGTAGGGCGGTGACCCCTCCATGGTGGCCCAGGGCAGACTTTGGCTTTGGCCTTAGCCTCGGATTCAGTCTTGGCCTCCGCTTCAGTGTTGGCTTCCATCTCTGTCTGTTTTGGTATTCACCTTGGTGAACTTGTAGTGACAGAAGATTTAGATAAAGACCATCTATTTCAATTTTCTATAGGACTTTTATCCTGAATGGGTGTTAAAATTTTCAAAGTCAGGGTTCTAGCTCCATGGCCTAGTAGCCTGCCTGCTGAGTGTGAGGCCATGAGTTTGATTCCCAGTTTAAAAAAAAATTGTCAAATGCTAGATAATCCTGTAATGTTTTTTGGAGGTTTGAATTGTACTTTATTTCAATATACCATGTTTTAATGGATATACTGCACTTTTACTTGACATCAATTATGATTTGACTTTGAAATAATTTAGTTATATTCTATCAGCTGGCATGATTACTGATCTCTCCATTCCTTTGGGGTCAAACTGCTAACGGGAAAGGATCCATTCTATTCCAATTTGTGTCGCTGTATATAGGTCCATGCAGCAATACAGAATGTGGCTCCACCAACTCATATAACATTTATCATATTTGTCATGGGAATCAGGTGTACATTTCTGGTGGCTCTGCATTAGCAACATTTGTTGAATACTTCAAACTGGGAGATGACTAACCCATTTTTGGCCTAGGGAAACATCCCTTGGAGCTGAGGTTGAAACTTCCTGCAGCTGCTGGTTTGGTCAATGTTGTTATTTTGGTCTTTGACTCTGTTGGTATAGTGTATTGCATTTATTTATTTATTTGCATATATTGAATCCTCACTGCATCCCTGGCGTGAATCCTACTTGCTCATGATATATAGTGTTCTTTATGATTTGCTGCATTGCTTGCTAGAGGATTTTTGTGTCTATGTTCGCATAGACACACAGGGGAGATTGGCTTGCATTGGGAAGATCGGCCTGCATGGGGGAGGTCGGCCTGCTGCAATGGTTGATACATTTTAAGTTGAGAAGTTCTGAAGTTTAATTAAGTGACTCAGTAGGTGGTCATGTTCCTTACTTCGTAAACATGTTGAGCTTTTGTAAAGAGGAGGTCACAGAAACTGAGGGGTACACCCCCCGAGGGGGTGGTAGCCTGTGTACGATATAAGAAGGGAAGAGTTGCACTCATCCCCCTTTGTGCAGTTGCTCTGGCCCTGTGCGGTGCGACCCTCCGTTGGAACTAGCTGATTACGGACTGCAAGGTCTACAAAGCGTGAGTTCAATAAAGGTTTCTTTCCTTGATTTTGGGCATGGGGTAGTTTGTCTCAGCAGCAAGAGAAAAGTAATCAAGACCCCAGTGTAAGGCTTGGGAGGAAATAGCATGAGACAGAGCAACAGTAAGGAAGTTCTACTGGGACAAAATGGCAGGCAGAGCGCCGAGGCAGAGACTACCATGGGGGTGCCGTGAGCTGGGTCTGCATAGGGCAGGGCACGAGAGCCGTTAGAAAGAGCGTGAGATTTTCGGTGTGTGCTCAAGGGCCGGTTTGAACAAGAAGAGGCTGTTGGTGTAAGCTTAAGGTCTCAGTATAGTAACACTGTGGTTTGGAACGGAATGGGTGGTGTTGGCATTGCCGGCTTGGCCAAGAGCGGTTCCATTTTGGGTTTTTTGTGAGGACAAAAATGTGAGGACATTTCATGCCAGTAAAAACATAAGGGGGTTGTGTAACATGGTGGAGGTTGGGTGCATTGCTCCTAACTACACGTTTCTCTTTCTAAGTGGAATCTTTCTTGGATTTTGGTGTGAGCGTAGTGCTTCTTCCAAGAATGGTTGGAGTATTGCTTCCTTTTCGATTTCTGTTTTTTTTCTTTTCTTTTTTTTTTTGCGGAACCAGGGATTGAACTCAGGCACTTGCGCTTTCCAGGAAAGCACTTATTCTACTGCGCCATCTCCCTGGCCCTTAATTTTTTTCTTTT
>NW_004524827.1:413866-437813 GCF_000260255.1 Octodon degus | reverse complement strand
CATGTGGTGCTGGGGGATTGAACCGTGGTCCCTTTGCTTTGCTAAGCTTGTTCTAAGTAGGTGCTTTAGACCACTGAGCCATCTCACCAGCCCCTATGGTTCAGTTTTGATATATCTTTGTTGATGTTTTGGTGTAGTTGATCTATTTGTGACAGTTGGGTGTTGAGGAACTCCATTACAATGATATTGCTACTTATTTGATTTTTAAAATTTATTTATTTATTTATTTATTTGTGTGTGTGTGCGCTAGTGTGTGGCCAGCTCAGCCCACCAGGGGGCAGAGCTGGCTGGCATGTGGTGCTGGGGGATTGAACCGCGGTCCCTGTGCCTTGCTAAGCTTGTTCTATGTAGGTGCTTTAGACCACTGAGCCATCTCTCCAGCCCCTTATTTGATTTTTTTTCATGTTCGTTAATATTTATTTGATATGGTTGGGTGTGCTGGTATTTGGTGCATATATGTTTATAATTGTTATGTCATTTTAGGTTCTTCCCTTTAGAAGGACATTCTTTCTTTTATGATCAGTCTTGGCTTGAAATCCACTTTGTATACAAATAGAATAAGCTACTACTGCTTTTTCACAGGTTCATGTATCATGGTGCATTGTGAATGTCATTTTGAGTTAAATGTGTTTATTGGATGCAGAATATTTTTTGATCTTGCCAGTCTATTTCTTTTAATTGGTGAATTGAATCCATTTACATTGTTTTTTGGGGTTTTTTTGGTTTTGGTTTTGTTTTGTTTTGTTTTTCAGTTGGGGAATTGAGGCTCATAGCATTATGGTTATAACTGATATGTACTGACTTATCCTCGTTTTGTTATTTTTCTGTTGTTGGTTCCCCCCTCCCCGTTTAATTGCTTGCCTTGCCTGGTAGATTGGTTGTGTTAGGGGTTCATGGAGCTGTACTCCTTTTTAACTCTTGTTAGAACATCCTTCAGAACATTTTGGAGTCCTTTGTTGGTCATGCATTTGTTGTTCTTTGTCACAAAGATCTATTAGTTCTCAATGCAGTCACAGTTTTAAAAAGTTACACAAACTGTTTCAAACCTTTGCAAACAAATCACACAATAACCATTTGACCAGTTTGGGCCTGAATAAACTTGCAAAATCTTGCAAGTCAATGCAGAGGTAGGCTTTGCTCTGCACACAAGTGTTGAGTAGAAGCAAAATAGCACCATCCAGGGAGGATCCCACGGCCAGATGGCACTTGGCAAGGAGCCATCAGGTTCCCTAGCAGGTGAGCAAGGAGAAGTATCCAGGCTGCCAGAGCATGTGGTGGTGTGAGCTCAGCAGCCCCAGCTCTTCATGTAGAGTCTGGGATAGACCAGGCTCTTTTGCTTGAATAATTGTAAAGCTGCATTAAAAAAACAAACAAACCAGATTCCATTCACTTAGAGCTGTGGTCTTGACTTGCAAAATTTCATGTTTGTACCCTTTAAAACCTCTTTCTTAAAAAAAAAGCCTGTTTCTTGCACAAGTAATGGAAGCACAGTTTTGATATTGTTGAGAGTTTACTGTATAGCTAAATCAGCCACAAAATACCACACCCCAAACAAGAACCCACCAGAGTGTTACAAAGACAGGAAGCTGTAACTCAGGGTAGTATACAGTTCCCCACATACCCAAAGTTTCACATGCTCATTTCATTAAAAAGAAAGAGTTGCTGTGGACTCAGATATGGTGAAATATTCATCACTGTCAAAGGTATCAACCAGATTGGGTTTTTAAAATCTATTTATTTATTTGGTACAGGATATCAGTACGCAGCTCAGACTCACACTGATCCTCCTGTCTCAGCTTCCCCAGTGCCGGCAGGTGTGTGCCACCACATTTGGTTTTGATGGCCAGCTTGGCATGGGGCTGGCACAGCATGTGGTACTGGGGATTGAACCTGGGTCCTTGTGCTTGCTGGGCGGGTGCTTAGACTCTCAAGCTATCTCTCCAGCCATTGGGAGTTTGTTAAAAGACTAGAAATTTGTACCAAACCTGCTGTAAATTAAGACAAAGGTAGATTGAAAAGCATCATTAAATAAAGTAATGCTTTCCATGAAAAGCAAAGGTGGGTTTTTGCCTTGATGCTGAACAACGCTGGCTGTAGAATTCTGTGAAAGTCTGCACAAAAACATATTCTCTGAGAAAATTGTTTCCCACTCAATATGACTAAGATCAAAGGCAAATCACAATAAAACTGCCATTGTCTTAAATTCTGCAGGCTAAGAGTTTCAGACAAGCTGCAGTGAAAAGCCACAGTTGAGAAACCCAGTGAAGCACAGGGACACAGCACGGACACATTCGGTTTTGGAGTTGGAGGCAATTGGAGTAAAGTTGAATTTACGTGCAATACTTTTAGACTCCCTAGGAAGGACCGAAGTCATGATAGCCATAGCGGTCTGTGGAAAAGTCACTGTAGCGTGCTGTTGCTGAGTTGCCATTGTACGCCTAACTTCCGGTCCCCGCGCCAGCGTTCACCTAGCCTGTGAGGTTGGCCCCGCCAAATCCTCGCGCTCAGCCTCGCGCGCCGGCCCTCGCAGGCTGCCGCGTGGCCTCGCCCACAGAGGGTGGGGGCGGGGTTTCCCCACTGCGCGGCCGCGCAGCCCGATGCCGCGTTGTGTGGGTGGCCAGAGAATTTCGGTCCGGCCCGGGACTGGAACTGGTGTTGTCGTCCTTGTGCTGGCATTGAGAGAATGGGGGATATCAGGGAAAAGCTTTTCAAGCGCAGGGAGGACAGCATATGCTTTTGTTGCTTCTTATTTCAAGCCAGCACCTTGAAACTTCTGTCCGTCCGCCTCGACTTCTGTAACAAAGCTCTTGTCGTAGCTGCCCCCAGTCTTAGAGATGAGCTCATATCTGAGGCCTCGCCTCTCACCGTGCAGCTCCGTACCTGGGCTCCTCATTTGAGGAGAGGGCGGTGCTGTCGTGGAGATGGCTTCCACTATGGTGGGCGGGGCTGCCGCAGCTGGCTACATCTCCGTCTTCCTCCTTGCTGGTGTATTTCATATTTGTCTTCTATTAGAGCAGCAAGTTGGATTGCCAAAAGAATTTACCAATACAGTGAAAAGACAACCTACAGAGTGGGAAAAAATAGTTATTTTATTTTATTCTTTTCTTTTTTCTTGGTACCGAGGATCATATTCAGGACCTTGCTTAAGCAGCTGAGCTATATATATATATATATATATATATATATATATATATATCCCCGGCCTCAGGAAAAAAATTTAGATAGTTGTACCTCAAACACAGGATTAATATATAAGTTTTTGTCTCTGATTCATTGTTATAATTATTAACACAGATGTGCAAATTAATAAAAATCACTGAATTTTACATACGTGCATGCATCATACATTGGGGAACTAAATTACTTGTGCTACTTTTTAGGTTTGTTTTGATTTTTTTTGTCTCACTATTTAGTTTAGCTTAGCCTTGAGCTCACTATGTAGCCTAGGCTGGCCTTGAACTTGGAGCAGTCTTCCTGCATCAACCTAAATGCTGGCATTACAGGTATAGGCCGCGATGCCTGCCCTCTCACCCTCTACTCTTAATCTTCCTTTTTCTGTTTGCCCCATACCTTTCTCAGTTCTAAAAGTGCTTTTTTTTTCTGTCCTTCTCCCCCTGCCCTTTCTCATCTTTAGTGACCACTGTTCCATTCTGCATGTGATTGACCTATTGGATTCCGTAAATGAGTTGGTACCTATGGTTTTTATACTGCTTCTGGGTTGTCTTATTCAACTTAATGTTCTTCAGTTGCATCTATGTTGCTCCAATGACAGGATTCAGTCTTTTTTATGGCAAAGTAGTATGCCGCTGTATATGAACATAACACATTTTCTTTATTCATCCACTGAAGGCTATTAGGATTGATCTCATATTTTGTACACTGTGACAAGTGCTCCAATAAACTTGGTTGTGTAAATATCTCTTTGGTAAAAATATTTCATCTGTTTAGCATACATATTCAGCGGTGGAATTGCTGAATAATATGGTGTTTCTATCTTTAGTGTTTTTTTATTTTATTTATTTATTTTTATTTATTTATTTATTTATTTTTATTTTTTGAGTCAGGGACTTGCAGGGCAATTCGGGCTGGCCTTGAGCTCACTTTTGTAGCCCAGGCTGGCCTCAAACTCTCAGAGATCTTACTCTCTCAAACTCCTAAGTGCTAGGAGTACAAGTGTGCACCATGATGTGGGCACAGTGCGCCTGGGGTTCCAGGGCCGAAGCCGCCCGCTGGGGATTCTGGGACAGAAACCTCGAGCCCAGGAAACCGCGCTGCCGGGAAACTACACTGCTCGCCTGGAGATGATCCAGGCGGCGTGCACGACAGGATCAGACTCGGCTCCTTGTGTTTGCCAGGTAGGTACTTATGTCTCTGAGCTATCTTCCTAGCCGCTATCTTTAATTTTTTGAAGATTGTCTGTTCTGTTCTACTCTAATCCCCCACCCCCATTGAATTTCATTTTATTTTATTTATTTATTTTTTATTTTTTATTTTTTATTTTTTTGGCGGAACCAGGGATTGAACTCAGGCCCTTGCGCTTGTCAGGAAAGCGCTTATTCCACTGAGCCATTCCCTGGCCCTGAATTTCATTTTATTAGAATGTGCTTTTTTTTTTTTTTTTTTTTTTTTTTTTTTTTAGTACTGGGGATTGAATCTAAGTCTGTCACACAGAGGTACTTTCTTAGCTCTTATTTTATTTTGTTTTGTTTTTGAACACAGGGTCTTGGTAAATTGTTAAGTTGCCCAGACAGGGTTTTGGAGTGGAGTACCTACCAGTTTTGAGCTTCAGATCCTTCTCCAGCTTCAGATCCTCCATTCTTTTACGTATTTGTACAGGGTCTGACTAGCAGCTCAGACTCAGTGATCCTCCTGTTTTCAGCGTCCGCAGCGCTGGGATTACAGGCATGTGCCACCACGCCTGGTCTCTGTGGCCAGCTCAGCAAGCTCAGAGGCAGGGCTGGCATGGCATATGGTGCTGGGGATCAAACCCCTGTTCCTGTGCTTACTTAAGCAGGTACTTAGTCCACTGAGCTATCTTACCAACCTCAGATCCTGCTTCTTCAGTTGCTAGTACAGGCATGAGCCACTATGGCCAGCCTAATATAATATATTTTTATGCTAAAAATTCTACTACATACTAAATTGCATCTCTCCCAAAGTTGAAACCCTAACCCTCAATACAATGGTATTTTGATATGCAGCATCCTGGGGAGAATTAATTTGAGGGGAATCATGAAGGTTTGACACTCGAAGTGGGATTAGAGCCCTTATAAGAAGAGAATTTATAGTGCCCTTACAGGAGTTTGAACCTTCCCTGTATCAGTTGTCCTTTCCTCTTTGTGAAGCCACAAAGAGACAGGGCAAAAAGGTTGTGCACATACCAGGAAGAACAGTGTAAGAATAAACTGACTCTACTGACATCTTTTAAAAAAAATAATTTTATTGAGAAATAGCAATGAGACAGTTTCAAAACCAATTAGTAGGACAGTTTCAATAATTAATACATTGCATATTGTTGTTTTATAGTGGTTATTCATAGTACAAGATGCAGACATGATATCCTGTCTAAAACACTATTAGTACAAATCTTTCTTCTCATTGAATTAAAAGAAAGTAGCTGTATATCTATCCTATTTTGTATATACAGATACAAAATGGTCCTTCATTTGTATTCCCTTTTTTTTGTGTTTAGTTCTTCAGAGATGGATATTCCTACTGGCTTCTTGATCTTAAACTTATCTTTAAAACTATGAGAAAGTAAATGTTTTGTTTAAGCTACTAGTCTATGACATTTTGTTATAGCAACTTGAGCTAAGAGATTATTATTAAACACTTACATTTCTTCACAGAAAAAAATGTGACTATAGAATAAAATTTTGAAAAATGTCGGCAAGCATAAGTTTTTAGCTATCAAACAGTTCTTTTGGATTGTTACTGCGACCATGATGGTTGGTATAAAATTGCTCAAAGTATTTTTTTTTTCATTTTGGTAGCGTCTTAGTCACTTTCTTCATTTCTGGGACAAAATACTAGATATCTGCAATGTGAAGAAGATTTAATCTGGGCTCATGGTTATAATCTGTGCTTGGCTGGCTCCAGGGCAGGCAGCATGGCAGGAGGATCTGGGGAAGGGAAAGCTGTGCATGTCGTGGTGCCCGGGAAGCATAGAGAGAAGAGAAGAGCAGGGGAGGGAGATGTCCCAGTGCCCCCAGGGGCCCACTTCTGATCAGAACCCCCTCTTACCAGCAAGTCAGCTATGTAGCCCGCATGATTCGGTTACCTTCCACAAGCCCCACCTCTGAGTGCAGGAGGCCTTTGTGACACCCAAGCTCTAAACTATAACAGGCAAGTACCTAGAAAATGTTAAAAGGCAACCTTTAACTGAAAATATATCCTTGAATAAGCTGGATTTTTTTTCTTCCACATATAGATGGATGAGAAGTTCTTAGTGCTAGAATGAGACAGGTCAACATAAATTCTATTTCTGTTTTTATTCTTTTTTTTTAAATTATTTATTTATTTATTTAGTGTGTGTGTGGCCAGCTCAGCACACCAGGGGGCGGGGCTGGCTGGCATGTGGTGCTGGGGATTGAACCGCGGTCGCTGCATTTTTGCTTAGCTTGTTCTAAGTAGGTGCTTTAGACCACTGAGCCATCTCACCAGCCCCTTCTGTTTTTATTCTTGTGGACATAAGAAACTTGTTCAAATATATAAGATAAGACTTTAAAAAGTCTTATAAAAGCAGTGTCATTTAATTATTTGAACTCTTTCAAAGTTGCTTGCCAAAACCTATATATCTAGCTGTATATGTAGCTGAAGTGTATTTTTTATGATCGATTGTCTGAATGCTTGGTTAGGTTTAACTTTATATTTGTTGAGAACAAATTATTGAAAACCATCCAGCTTGCAAAGTATTTGTTACTCCTTCACTAGAGTAATTCACTTTCTCGGGTTCTATGAACTCTAGTCATAAGCTTATTAAATGACCAGTAATTACAGTTGCTTACTTTTCACTTAGAGCTTAAGTCATTTAACATGATATATTCATAAACTTCTAGAAAAATAATTATTTTTTATTTTTTGGCGGAACCGGGGATTGAACTCAGGCCCTTGCACTTGCCAGGGAAGCGCTTATTCTACTGAGCTATCTCCCTGACACCTAGAAAAATAATTATTAATCCAAATCAATTTTTATCTATATAGAATTTAAAAATTAAAATATTTCTGTTTTATGTTTTGTGTACATTTATTCAAAACCTTGGAGATGCTGACAAATCATTTAATTTATGGAACATCATTTAAACTTTTGGGCAAAGTCAGCACCACTCTTGAAAAAAAGCCTGTGAAGGAGACTTAAATTGTTTTTTAAAAGTCTGAATTTGTTTTTCAAGTCAAATAACAACATTCATGCATTCTTAGTGACAGTTATCTCATTTTTGAATTTTAAGCTAGTTGAGGCAGACAGTCTTGCCATGAATTTGTTGCCTGGGTAAAATAAAATACTGCTCACGTCAGTATTTTTATTAACGTTCTCTGCTTTTACCCCATGAGCCTCTTAGGCACAGAGAAAGATAGGAGAGTTTGATTACAGATAGCTTCAGCACCAGTATATTTGCCCCCTAATATGTTATTATGAATTAATTTAAACAGAGAAGTTGACAGAATTGTACACGTGTCAATATTTTCCACTTAGATTCTTCAATTAGCAATTTTGCTGTTTGCTTTCTTGCTAATATTTCCATTTTGCTTGGTGCAGTGGTGCATGCCTGTAATCCCAGGACTTGGGAGGCTGAGTCAGGAGGATCACTGAGTGTTGGAAACCATCCTGGGCTACAAAGTGAGTTCAAGGCCAGCCTGAACAGCACAACAAAATGCTGTCTCAGAAGGGCAAAAAGAAGTCTCTATTTACTCATCCATCTGTTCATCCATTTAAAATTTTTATGTTGCAATGTAAGTTTCAGACATTAGTATACTTCTAAATGCTTTAATATATGCACTATATAGTTTATTCTGTCCCCCCTTTTTGCTGAAATAATTAAGTATCTTTCCTGTGCCATGTAACAACTCTGCTGATTTTTCATTAAAGTTACTTTTTTCTGATCTATAATTCCATATCTAATCTAATCTAGTCTATCATCTGTTGTCCTGGAGACAGAACCCAGAGCCTTCCCGCTGAGCGCCATGCCAGCCTTTTTTTTTTTAACTGAGAATTGAACTCAGGATGCTGCACTTGCCAGACAGGCACTTGAACTTCTGAGCTATATCCCTGGCCCTCTTCCTTTTCTTTCTTTCTTTCTTTCTTTCTTTCTTTCTTTCTTTCTTTCTTTCTTTCTTTCTTTCTTTCTTTCTTTTTTTCTTTCTTTCTTTTGTTATAGAGAATCAAACTCATGATCTTACACTTGCCAGGCAAGTGCTATACCACTGAACTATATGTCTGGCCCTTCTTTTTCTTATTTTTTTAAATTTTGTATCAGTGACTCACTGAATCAGTAAGTTGCCTGGGCAGGGCTTAAATGTGTGATCTTCCTGCCTCAGCCTTTCAAAATGCCAAGTTTACAGGTGTGTGCTACCATGTTCAGCTTAATGTGTGCTTTTTTTTTTTTTTTTGGCTCCGAATGCCTTCAGGGCAGGTTTGGCTGGCTGGAGTTGTGGGGATCGAACCACAGCAACCTGAGCCTGACTGTTTTGTTAAAGCAGCCACTTAAAGAACTGAGCTAAGGGGCAGGCCCCCAATGTGTGCTTTTTTAACAGCAATACTTTCATTTGTCCCTGTGTTTGGTTCACTAGAAGTTTTGCACTTGGGGCAGTGGACAGTAGCGACATTCAAGTTGGGGAAAAGTGATGCAGGTACTTGGGACAGGAAAGCTGGAAAGGGAGATAAGCATGAGCTCACCACACAGACATTCAGAGGTATTTTACTTTTAGAAATGAGTAGATATGGAAGTTGAGGGTTTAGAAATGAAGTCCCTCAAAGCCACCCACACACTTGAGCACCTTAGAAAGTCTTCATATTCCTTTGGGAAATGTGTACCTCATACTAAAGATCACTGTCTTAAATAGGATGTAAAAAGTACAAAGTATAGAAGAAAAAGCTTAATACATTTCACTATATTAATATGTACAACTTCTAAAATTTAGATACAATTTGAAACTTCTGAGTAAGAATGAAGACCATAAATAATAGGAAAAGACAAGATATTTGCAATGCGTAAGAGATACTTGATTAACATCCAGAATAAGAGCATCAAAAACAAACAAAAAGGGACTGGGGAGATGGCTCAGTGGAATAAGTGCTTCCCTGACAAGTGCAAGGGCCTGAGTTCTATCCCCGGTTCCACCAAAACAAAAAACAAAAAACAAAAAACCTAAAACAAGCAAACAAAAAGACAAACAACCCAATCAGAAAACAAAGTATGTGAATAGAAAATATGCAAAATGAAATGCAAGCAACATATAAATATGTTCAATTTTGCTAGTGAGTCCAGAAGCAAATTAAAACAACCAAAATAAATAAAAGTCATATATACACAAAAATTAAGAAGAATATTTCTTTTGTCTTTTTGAGACAGGGTTTCCTTGTGCAGTTCAGGCTGGCCTTGAGCTCACTTTTTTTTTTTGAACCGGGAATTGAACTCAGGCCCTTGCGCTTGCCAGGGAAGCACTTATTCCACTGATCCATGTCCCCAGCCCGCAAGCTCACTTTGTAGCATGTGCTGGCCTCGAATTCACAGCAGTGCTCCTGCCTCATCCTCTTCAGTGCTGAGGTCACAGGTGTGCGCCGCCATGCCCAGCCCAGAAGAATATTAATAGCAGCTTCATTCACGTTGGCTGTGAACTGAAAACAGACCAAGTGTCCATCCCTGGAAAATAGCTAACCTGGTTCGTAGGATGGAACTCTAGCAACACATGAAAGGGGCAATCTACTAATAGATGCAAATCTGGAAAAATCTCTCAAAAACATTTTCCTGAGTGAAGGAAATAATTTACAATAGCACGTATTGTATCCAGAACAGACAAAGCTAGCATATATGAAAAAATTTAAAAGAAGAACTCAAAACACACTAGGCATGGTGATGCACAGCTGTAATTTCAGCTGAGGTAAGAGGATCACAAGTTTGAGTCCAGGCTGTGCAATTCAGGGACTTAGTGAGATTCTGTCTTAAAAAAAAAGGGGGTGGGCCGGGGAGATGGCTCAGTGGAGTAAGCGCTTCCCTGGCAAGTGCAAGGGCCTGAGTTCAATCCCCGGTTCTGAAAAAAAAAAAAAAAAAAAAAGGGGGGGGGGTGGTAGCTGGGGAGACTATAACTTAGTGCAAAAGCCCTGGGCTCAATTCCCAGTATGCAAAAGCAAAACAGACACCCCCTGTTTTCCCCCCACCACACAAAACCAGTGCTTTCCCAGAGATTGGCTTAGGGGAGAATTAGGGAAACTTCTGGAAAAAATAGTAATGTTCTACATTTTGATGGAGATGGTTGCACAGGTATATATACATTTGTTAGGACTCAGAGAATATATATTTAGGGTTTGAGTATTCCACTGTATGTAAATTTCACCTTACAAATTTGCAAGCAGATTGATGACTCTAATGGTATTAATAATGATGTTTAGAATTTATTATTGTTTTGTCTTTTTGAGACAGGGTCTTGCCATGCAGTCCAGGATGACTTTGAACTCATTATGTAGCCCAGCCTCCAACTCAGCAATCCTGCCTCATCCTCCCAAGTGCTGTGATTTACAGGCATGCACCGTCATATCTGTCTTTGCAGTTTACTTTAAAATACAAAAAAAAAAAAAAGGCTGGGTGTGGTGGTGCAAACCTGTGATTGAAGCCCTCAGGAGGCTGAGTCAGGAGGATCTCCACAAGTTCAAGGTCAGCCTTTTCTGTATACTGAGATCCTGTCTCAAGAAAGAAAAATTATGTTTGATAAAGTTAGGAATAGTGAGATGGATAACTAATGCACATAAGACAAAATACTCATATAGCCACCACCCGAAATCAAATTTTATTAGACTAAAATATTGGGAGAAGGCAATAATGAGGTCCCACCTCACATCAGAGTGGCAGAAATGAGAACCAACAGTACTGAAGTTCTGCAGAAATGCCTTAGAAGTGCAAAGCAGCGGAGCGCTCTGCAGAGTAAGCTAGCAAGCTCTGATAAAGCTAACCATACTCACAGTTATGGATCACACTGTAAGTCTAAATATGTAAAACCTAGAATTTCATGTGCTCAAAGACCCATGCAGCAGTGTTCATCGCAACACGGTTTTCCTCCCACTGAGGCTTTTGGTTTGTTTTACTTCAAATCATTCCAAGGCCTATGTTCCAAGAAGAGCACAAGGTGTCCTCACAGACAGTACCACTTAGCAGTTGTTAGCAGGTTGCCATGTTTGCTTGATCTGTGTTGAAGTGTACATTATTTTTTCCTGAATCATTGGAGGGTAAATTGTACTTATTCTTTAAATAAGTCAGAGAATGTTTCCTACAGCTAAAGCATTCTTCTACATAATCACAATACAGTGATCACATCCAAGATACTTGAAATTTTTCACATGGTTATGACATTATTATCACCTACTTACAGTCCAGTTGAAACTTCTCTGATTATTGCAAGAATGTCCTTCGGGCTGTTTTACAGTGCATGCAGCTGTCGGTGTAGCTCCCTGGTAGAGCACATGCCTAGTATGCTGGAGGGCCTGAGTTCCAGCCCCAGCACTAGGGAAAGAAAAACACTAAAAGAACAAGGAAGAGACACAGAGTGTAGCTCAGTGATAGAGCGCTGGCCTGTGCTGGATACTCTAGCTTCCATCCCCTGTACCACAGGAAGACAGACGCAAAAATATTAAAAACTTCATCCAGAATCTACTCAAGTATCACATATTGCATTTAGTTTTCATTTTATTTAGTATTGTATCTAAAATTTCATAAACTTTTTTTTTATTTTAGGAAAGGGTCTACAGGGTGTTCAGGGTCTCACTACCAGGTCATACCTGTAGTGCTCCACCATGCCCAGTCTTAATTACCAGCTCAGCGCACCTCGGGGGTGGGGCTACCTCGGGGTGTAGCCAGCACGGCAGGCCCTGGGATCAAACCCCTGGCCCCTGTACCTGCTTGCAGACACTTTAATCGGCTGAGCTATTTGGCCAGTCCTAATCTTTTATTTTTTATTTTTTGAGACAAGGTCTCAAATGTGTAACACTCCTGCCTCAGCTTCCTGAGTAAATGAGCTTACAGGTGTGTGCCACCATGCCAGACTCACTGTTGTTTTGATCTACATTCCCTGTTGGTGCAGTATTGTTTCTAATAGTGAAATATTGAAAGTGATCTAAATATCTAGCAACACAAGATTAAAGTTAGGGCTAGGGAGATAGCTCAGTGGCATAAGCACCTGCCTGGCAATCCCAAGGTACTGAGTTCAATGCCCAGTACTGGGAAAAAAAAGAATAAAAATCATGGTGATGTATTTATATAATGAAATATTTTGTGACTGTAAAAAAGAATGGATTAGAGTTATATGTATCATTTGAAATAAATCTCAAACCAAGCAGTGGACTAATTTAGTTGTCATACCCTTACTCCAGTATCAACACACTCGTGACCCAACTACCTTTTAAAGCCCCACCTATGAGTCCGTGAGGCTTTGGGGGGACATCTAGAGATAAGCCATAATAGTCTATAAAGATGCAATGGAGCACTTCTAGAGTTAGACATTCTATAACATAGAAAAAAAACAAGAAAAAACTTGAGGTGGCATCTCCCTGTGATCCTTCTTCTACATACTGGAAAGGACTACACTGGATGATTGCAGTGAGTTGTGGGATCCTCTCTTTCAAAGGAATGCATTCTAGGCTATCTCTAGGGGACTCAAATTTTGCAGCTTTACTTTCTTGTTGTTTTGAGACAGGGTCTCATTATGTAGTTTAGGCTGGCTTTGAACTTACTATGTAGCCTAGACTGGCCTGGAAGTCAGAGATTCTCCTGTCTCACTCTCCTGAGTGCTGGGATTACAGGTTTGTGCCACTCTCCCTGACTTCTTTAGAAATCCTGAGACTGGAGGTAGAGCCTGGCCATGGAACATGGTTAGCATGCATGAGGTCCTGGGTTTTGTCACCACCACACACACAAAAATTCTTGAGTAAAGACCTTTTCTGTGTTAAAGAAAAGAACTTTTAACTGGTGTTAGTCCTAAATACTGCAATAGTCAGAGCCAGATTTCTGTATGGAGAGCAGAATAAGTCAACAGTTCTGCTTCAGGATAGTGTTGGAACAAGGCCTATTCCTGTTTGGATATACCACATGTTCCAAGATAGTAGGAAAAATTAAGAACAACATTCAGAGAGTCAGTAATGCACAGGAAGCCTGTGGACTATTTTAAAAATACCTTATTGGAAGCCTGAAAATGTGTACACCAAGGATCAAAAATACTAGAGACTTGGGAAATAAAATAGGAGGCCTGGTTAACTGGTTAGGCAAAGTCAAAGAGGCTATTGTATGGAAGAAAAAGTATCTTTCAAAAAAAATGGAAGTAGCATTTCTAACAGGCAAGTCTGGAAAACATGGCAGTTCCATACAAAGGAGAAATTACATAGGCTGAAAAAGAATGATAAGTTCTTTGCCAAGGACTCTAAACCTCTTGTCTGAAATATATCTGAAAGAAAGCCAGCTAGAGATTCAGTGGGATTACAAGGATTAAAAAGAGATTTGACATATGGCAGGGGCCTGGGAGGTGGGGGTTTCAGGTTGCGAGTGGCTTAAATGAAAGGGGTTCTGGCAAAGCTTTGGGTATGAGAGGTGACAGTACAAAAGTTCTATCTTTCCCTCTCGGGCGGTTTCTTCTTTCTTCTTCCCATCTTGTGATGTCCATGGTCTTTTCCTGCATTCGTTTGGCTTTGCTCCTCTTTGCTTTGCATGGGCCTCATCGATGTTGCCCAGCTGTGATGCCTAGGGAAGAACCCCGCAAAGAACACTTCAATTTGGGCTCATGCTGTGGCAGGCAAGCTCTCACCTAAAATTGGTCCTATGCAATTTGAGCACTTAAGCAACTTTGATCAAGAGGGGGTGAGGGGCAGAGTTGCGTGCGCGGTGGGGGAGGCGAAGTTGGGGGGGGTCCTTTGTCCCCCTTCTCTGTTGTCGAAGAGGACTGACAACCTTGCCACCTTTGGCCTATTAGGGTTTAGCTGAGGAGACCCTGACACCTGGTGGTCAGACTGGGGAGGTGCAGCAGAGTTCACAATGGCCCCGCACCTTTACCATTTACTGACAATTTGCTGAGCTATTTGCTTCACTTGCTTTATCTCATTTAAAACTCACAGCAATCCTGTAACATGGGTATCATTATTTCAAACTTACTTGTGAATGATTTATGTTAAATAGCTATGAACTAATTTAGGCAATGTGGTAAAGGGTTTTCTTCTTTGTTTTTGTTCTCAGCTCCCCAGAACATAGTTGGTTCTCAGGAAATATTCGTTGAAATAACTTTGCTTATTAACATAATGGAAGTTTAATTCAAAAGGTCATCTCTTTGTAATAGGATTGACTTGAGTGCATTGTCACCAAGTGAAGTATCGTAGACAGTCTGCTGCAAATCTTGCTTAAACACTTTTCCACAGATACCTCTGTATCAAAGAAACTTGGAGACCAACTCTTCTGTTGAGAAAATTCAAATATATTCAAACTCAACTGTGATGGCTGAAAATTCTCTACGCATGGCTCAGTTTTGCCACTCAGTATAAAATGCAGTTGTCTTATACTGAGAAACCACAAGATTTGGTTGGCTATTTCTTTTTTATTACTATTTTTCATTTTGCGCAACCAGGGATTGAACTCAGGTCCTTGCATTTCCCAGAGAAATGCTTTTTCCACTGAGTCATCTCCCTGGCTTCTGGTTGGCTATTTTAGAAAGTCTCACCTGAGCCAGGGGTGGGGCATCCCACCAAGCGGGAGCCTGAGGCAGGACGGTCACAGTGAGTTCAAGGCCAGCCTTAAGTCCAAAGTGAAACCCTGTCTCAAAAAGATTAAAGAAAAGAAAAAGTCCACTTGGATATCACATTTGCAAGATAGATATTTAGTGGTGAAAACACTGAAGCTGTCCTAGGTCAGGGCCAACTTAGTAGAGAGGAATGCTACTGTGAAACAGGTGAGTTTACCTTTGAGAGAACTCCCTTGGGCCCAGAGGAAAAATGTGGGAGTGAGAACCAATGAGGCTTTCTGTGGGGAGGAAGCAAAGAGCAGCAGGGAGACGAAAGGGTGAGAGTGGGTCAGAGGGGCATCACCTTGTATGGTGGCCAAACAAAATGAATGTGAAGAAGAATAGCACTAGCTGTCTTCAACACTGAGGCAAGTTCAGGCCTTTGATTATGATGGAGGATGGAACATTTGGAGTCATTATTTTGACATACCAGAATGGGCTCTGATGTCATCAGGATAAAAGTGGACATTGCAGAGAGAAAATCCAAGCTGCTGTAAGTGATTAACCTAGATGGGTGAAAAAGACAGAAACGAAGACAAAGAGCACCTTTTTTGTCTTTTTGAGACAGGGTCTCACTATACAGTTCTGCTTGACCTTGAGCTCACTTTGTAGCCCAGGCTAGTCTCAAACTCCCAAACTATCCTCCTGCCTCAGCCTCCCAAGGGCTGGAATTACTGGCGTATACCAGCAGGCCCCAATAGAGAGCACTTTTAAAAGGCTTAAGAGTAGAGGTTTTTTTACATATTGGCTGATGCTATGTGAGAAATGGGGGTCTTTCCAGAACCAGTAAGCTTTCTTACAAAAAGCTAAACTTTTAATCCCCAAATCTAGGCTATATAAGGAGCTTAAATTAACGGACTCCCCCACAACTATGAGGCCCAATTTAAAAATTGGCAACCAAAATTAATACACACTTTTCAGAAGTCCAGATAGCCAATAAATATATAAAATAATATGCAACATTACTGGCCATTAGAGAAATGCAAATGAAGCAACACTTTACTCCAGAAAGAATGGGCATCATCAAGAAATCAGCAAGGGGCTGGGGAGATGGATCAGTAGAATAAGCGCTTCCCTGGCGAGTGCAAGGTCCTAAGTTCAATCCCCAGTTCCGCAAAAAAATAAAAAGAAAAGAAATCAGCCAATAAGGCTGGTGAGGGAGGGAGGGAGGAACTCTTCCACTTCGCTGGTGGGAATGTAGACTAGCACAGCCACTGTGAAAATCAGTGCGGAGATTTCTCAAAAAAACTGAAAATACAAATTACATTTGACCCAGCTATTCCCCTTCTAGGTATCTTGCCAAAAGATAAAGCATCATATTATGATGATCCACGAATCACCTGTTTTCTAACAGGACAATTTAGGAAACAGCTAACACAAATGTACTGATAAAGAAAATGTTGTATTTATACACAAGAGAGTACTATTCTGTCATAACGAAGGATAAGCTTGAGGCATTTGTAGGTAAATAGATGAACCATGAGACCATAATGTTAGGTGAAATAAATCAGACACACAGGTTTAAATATTGAATGCTTCATTTCATATGAGAATCCTAAAATATAAATGAAGGGCAAAACAAGAGATAAGGAAGGAGGGAGGTCCTTGTCAAGTGAGAAGGGGAAGAAGAGATGGAGGTAAGGGGGGAGGAGAAAGTAAAGGGATGCAAAGGGAGATAATTAAAGAAAGAGGGAAATGCAGCTTTTGTAAGTGGCAAGGGGAGCAAGAGCTGGAGGGAGCGGGGAGGGAAAGAGTGGGAAAGCCATGAAAAAGAATTAAGATGTATTATGTCCTAGTAGCAGTGCTGTACAATAAATCATGTTCTGCAAACGTATACTGAAAAAATCCCAAGGAAATAAAAAAACCTTAGTCGGTCCCCTGTCTCTGATTTCAGTATGTCTTTGGATGACAGCTTCCTGACTTTCCTTGGAAGTATCTTTCTCTTTTCTTTGTGGTGTTGGAGATGGAACCCAGGGCCTTGCATGAGCTAGGCAAGAGCTGTTCCCCCTAAAAAGACATTGCTTTTAATCTCCATGGATTCCATTAAGACCTGTGCTCCCCAAGACCATGGATGAATGTTTGTCTCTCAGATGCCCCTTTACTTTTGTCTCTGCCCATTGACATGTCATAGTTGCAATAAAGGAGACGAAGCAGTTAAAAGGCCAGAGAGATTTGAGGTGGATAACATGAAAATTGGGGCAGCTTGTGTTGGATGGCCTCATTTTTTCCTGTATTACAGAAGGCACGGCCATTGGGTGAGGTGAGGGGCCTCATTCATACCTCATGGGCTGCTGTGAGCATTGAATGAGACAGTGGATGTGAAGCAGTTAGCACAGTGTGTGGCTAAACAAGGCACAGTTTGAAAATGCACCCAGTGAAGCCAGAGCCCTGGCTAAGTGGGGCTGTAGCCAAGGCAACTGACAAAGGGCAGCAAGGCTCCAAACCCAGAAAAATGGTGTGGGGTGGAGTAGGTGCTGTGGGATCGGGCAGCACTCAGCAAGGTCTGAGTGAATAGATGTGGAATAGAACAAAAGAGAAGCCAATTAAGCTGTAAACGCTCAAAGAATAGATTTGGGTTCCATCGCGTGTATAGCTTTCAGTTCTAGGTTTTAAGTGAGGTGTGGCTCCTGGAAACTGTTCGAGAGCTAGGAGGTGCTTGTCCCAAAGGTTACTCCTTTCCTGAGGCTGATGTTGAGGGCCATCCATTATGATCCATTATAAAGTCTGAGAAGCCTGACTTCATACTGAATCCTGCTGGTGTGATTGAGTTTTCTTTCATGATGCTGAGTAGGTGGGAAAAATAGAACAAAATGCGGGACTGGTGGAGAAGTGAGTGAGGGAATTTATGATAGTGCAGGCATCGTGTTGGGGTGTTTTATAATGGGATAAAGCAAAATGAGAGAAAGTGTTTTGTAGAGTAATATAAGTCTATGAAGAAGAAGGAAAGGAGACAGGATAAGACATTGTATGTCTGGCCTCCCTCCATCAAATATGGTGTCTAGAACCCAAATATGTATTTGTTATTAATTAATTAATTTATTTTGTATTTAGTACAGGGTCTGCAGGGTCGCACTGTTAGATCAGACTTGTAGTGATCCTCCTGTTTTCAGCCTCCTAAGAGCTAGGATTACAGATGTGCGCCACCACTCCCAGTCTCAGTTGCTATCTCAACATGCCCCAGCGGAGGGGCCGGCATGGCACACCGGGGATTGAACCCCGGTCCCTGTGCCTGCAGATAGCTCTGATGAGCTATCTGGCCGGCCCTTGTTACCAATTTAGTTCTAAATAAGAACACTATACATCTGTAGCATATGAGGTGGATTTATTTATTTAAAGTGGATTTAAACTATCCTATCAGAATCAGTAAGGTGAAAAAGCAGAGAAAACAGGATGAATGTAAAACATTTTCCTAGAAATTTAATTTTTTTTTTTTTTGGCAGAACCGGGGGTTGAACTCAGGCCCTTGCGCTTGACAGGCAGGTGTTTGTTCTACTGAGCCATCTCCCTGGCCTCCTAGAAATTTAATTGAACTAAATTAATTAATTGGGAGGTGCTGGGGTGAAACCCAGGGCCTGACACATGGTTGGCAAGTGCTCTGCCACTGAGCTATACCCTGTCTATGAATTTTAATTTTTAATACTCTCGTATTTATTTTTTATGTATTTGGTACAAGGTGTCACTATGTGGCATGGACTTGTGATCCTGTTGTCTCAGCCTCCCCAGCGCTGGGATTACAGGTGTGCGCCACCATGCCCATTCTCAGTGGCTGGCACAGAGTGCCTGGGGCGGGGCTGGCCCAGCATGTGGGACCCAGGATTGAACCTGGGTCCTTGAGCCTTCCAGGCAACCACTTAGACTGCCAAGCTATCTTCCCAGTCCTCTAGGAATTAGAAAAGTTCTTTTTCAGAATAAAAGATGTTTGTGGGACTAGGTGGATAGCTCATTAGTAGAGTATTTGCCTAACAGGTATGAGGCGCTAGGGTGATACCCAGCACTGAAAAAAAAAAAGTTTGCTTTAAAGCAGTGGAAAATTTAAACATTTCTTTATGATTTCAAAATATCAATTCCAGCACTATGGAGAGCTAAGACAGGAATATCCCAAGTTCCAGCCCAGACTGACCATTTACAAAGGCTATTTCTCGAAAGCAAGCAAGCAAGCAAGCAAGCGAGCAAGCTGGAGATGTAGCTCAGCATCAAGGCCCTGACCCTAGTACCAGAAACAACAAAGAAAAATCATGAAACTGTGGGGTGAAAAATCTCAGTCCTATTTTATTTTTTAAAATTTTATTATTTTTTTCTGTATTTAGGACGGGGTCTACAGGGTCTCACTATGTAGATTGAAATTGTAGTGATTCTCCTGTTTTCAGCCTCCCAAGCACTGGAATTACAGGTGTGTGTCACCACGCCCAGTGTCAATCGCTGTCTCAGTGTGCCCCGGAGGTGGGGCCAGCACAGCATATCAGGGATGGAACTCCCAGCCCCTGTCCCCTGCGTCTGCCTAAGCAGGCACTTTAAGAAGGCTGGGCTATCAGGCTGGCCCTCAGTTCTATTTTAATTAGATATCCCTTGTTGAGGTTTTTTTTTTTTTAAATTTTGGCAGAACCAGGGATTGAACTCAGGTCTTTGTGCTTGCCAGGGAAGCACTTATACCACTGAGCCATCTCCCCAGCCCCTAGATATCCCTTGGCTCACAGGCTCTAATACTGTTCCAGTAGTCACAGTTGCTTGACAGAGGTAGGTGTTTGATGAAATCCCCTCAGCTAAATTATACTCACTTGTCCGAAGATGAACACATTTGAGAAATGAAAATAACTTCTTGTCATCTAGGCAAGGTCTAACTAGAAAGATAGAAAACAGAAACAAGGTGTATTAGTTTCCTAGAGTTGTTATAACAAGTTATGCTTAACAAAGTGGTTTGAAGCCATCCGCAATTATTCTGTCATAGTTCTAGAGGTAGAAATCTAAAAGCTAGTAATTAGGGGCCGGTGAGATAACTCAGAGGTCTAAAGCATGTGCTTGAGCTTGCCACAAAAAAGTAATAAAAAATAATTTTAAAAAATGAAAGCCAGGAACTAGCAAGACCATGTTCTCTCCAAAGTCTTTAGGGAAGAATCTTTCTTTGCCTCTTCCTAACCTGTTCTGTTAACCAGCAAACCTTGGCCTTCCTTAGTTTTTAGATGCATCACTAATCTCTGTGTGCCTTCACAGGGCATTCTTCTTTTTGTGGGTCCAAGTTTCTCTTTTCTCAGAAAGATACTGATCATATGAGATTTAGGCCTTACTCTAACCCAGTACAATCTTACTTTTTTGCCAATTTAAATATTTTTATAGAAGACATTGCACTGTCACTTATAGTACAGTGCTTAAAGTGCAACACTGTTTCCCTGTGTACATGTTCCATTATTCAAGTATTGAGAATGCCCAGTACTTTGCTATAGCAGCTCAACTTTAATAACTGCCACAGAATTTGCAACAAATTTAGGTCCCTCAATTTTATTGGTTGTGGAAGAATGCTATTATCTATATTTTGGTTTGGCTTAATCAACCTCTTCAATGGTGGGCCCTGCAGAAGCACCACCAGGGGGAGGAGCTCCTCCACCAGGGAAGCCCCCAGGCATTCCTCCACTCTGGCACAGGTTTGTGGTGATGGGATTGCAGACTTTCTCGAGCTCTTTCTGCTGATGTTCAAATTCGTTCTTCTCTGCAGTCTGATTCTTACCCAGCCAGTTGATGATTTCGTTACACTTGTCAAGAATCTTCTGTTTGTCTTCATCATTAATCTTGCCCTGAAGTTGTTCATCTTCAATAGTTGCTTTCATATTGAAAGCATAGGACTCCAGTGAATTCTTGGAGGATACTTTTTCCCTTTGTTTTTCACCTTCAGCTTTGTACTTCTCTGCTACCTGGACCATACACTCTATGTCCTCCTTGCTCAAACAGCCCTTATCATTAGTGATGGTAATCTTGTTCTCTTTTCCTATACTTTTGTTGATGGCAGAAACATTGAGGATGCCATTGGCATCAATATCAAAAATTACTTCAATCTGAGGAACACCACGGGGTACAGGAGGTATGCCTGTGAATTCAAACTTGCCAAGCAGGTTGTTATCTTTGGTCATGGCATGCTTACCTTCATATACTTGAATGGGCACGCCAGGCTGGTTGTCAGAGTAGGTAGTGAAGGTCTGGGTCTGCTTGGTAGGAATGGTGGTACTGCGCTTGATGAGGACTGTCATGATGCCAACTCCTATTTCCAAGTAAGATCATTTTCATAAGTTCAGGTAGACATGAATTTTAGGGAGTGCTAGCTAGCTAGTGCAGTATCCAGGGGAAATGTATTCTCTTAAAAACTGGTATAACTAGAGCAATAAGTGAATTCTGGGCTTCTGAGGCTACACCTGAGGACAACAGAGGAATGACTGGTAGAGAAGCTAAAAGAAAGGCAGAGTTAACCATAACCAGGAAAGGGAATGTCCTGTCCAGTTTTGCTGTCCAAATTTCTTAGCCTCTAGCAGGATGAATGTTTGGGAGGAGTCTGATTTGTGAGTTGAAGCTACAGTTGTGACTGATGTGTGCAGCATACAGCATGGTGTATATACCATCATGGGACAGAAAGACCTATGCCTATACAAATATATAAATATATATCCTGGATCCTTAGAATACTAGGTGAGATTCATAGCTCAAAACAGAACTCACATACATATTTACAAAAGTACTGAGCCTCTGAAAGAACTGAGCCCTTTCACATAGATGTATTCTTACTGTATTACCAAAGAGCCCCATCTTAGATGGGAGCATGTAATTCTATTTGGCCCTCAGGAGACAGTGCCAACCCAGATCACAGCCAACACACTCCTAGCACTCACTAATCCACTAGAAGACCCAAAAGTATTTTCTACTGAGCTCATACTGCAGTTACGGAAAGACCTGGCACACTAGGACAAACCCCATATAGATGAACACTAAATTCCATATTGCGGACACTAGGTCTTAGCTACCACAAATCTACAGCACATACCTCCATCTTCAAGATATTGGTGCCAACACCTTCTCAGACAAAAGCCAGTGTCCAGGCCAGGTGTGGTGGTACACACCTATAATCCCAGCACTTGGGGCTGAGGCAGGAGGATCACTGCAAGTTCAAGGCCAACCTGAGCTACATAGTGAGACCTGTCTCAAAATAAAAAGTCAGTGTTTACACTATCACTGTATACTCTGATAGACAGCATTTGCCAGGGAAAGGCCATTCTTTCCTTCTCGTACCAGTGTCTCGCACCAAACCAGGACTGGCACCACTCAAGGAGCCAATAGACGGTCTTCACCAGAAATGGTGCATGAACACATAAGGTCCCTGATCTGCCTCCTGAGAAACAGTCTAGGCTCTAGCAGGAGGCAGTTCATCAGAGTCTCTGCATGGACAAGGACCACTTGGTGTAGACTACATTACCTTAGAAGATAAAAGGCCCAGTCCAAAGACTGCCATTGAACCCTTAGAACAGGGATCATACCTGAACCATTGCTCGACACTATGAGAAGGGCCTTCCTACTCAGACTGACTGATTAGGGCTCAGCAAACCATGAGACAGCCCCCAGCCATAACCCATGCCACTCCTTGCTTAGCAGGCCATGATGTGATAGGGATCCCAACATCAGTTAAAATGTCACTCTGTAGGAGAGCCCCTTCCCTGTACCCCTACCCAGCAAGGTATAGGACATTATTTACGTAGATCATGATCTGTAAATACGTCATCCCTCATGCAACCTCTTGAGATAGCTAGCTTTTCTTTCTCCCTCAGAACATAGCTTTCATGTTCTTAGCTGCCCCAGAATAATGAATGAGAGATTTGGTTCAGTGCACAACCTTTACTTTGACCACCATGCAGCCTGCCTGAAACAAGTTCTCAGGCTAGTATATCTTTTCTGTCTCTCCGCTATTTGTTCATTCCTTTTCTATTGCCTCCTCCCTTAACTTCCTTTCTGTCACTGACTATATCTCTTCCATCTTGAACCCTCAAGCTAGCTCTTTCTATTTCTACCTTTATATATGTCAGAGACCCGTTTTTAACAGAGCAGCCTTCAATCTTTGTCTCTTCCTATTCGTTGCCCATGAACCCCTCTTCCCTGTTGGTAGGCCTCTGTCATGATGCCTCAGTTATGAAACCCCTTTCATAAGATTACCAGTTGCTAAATCCAGGCATTGTTTTTCCAGCCCTCACAACTGAACTTGCTATGGATAGGGACACATTGGTCCCTCCTGCCTTGCTCAGGTTCCCAAACTTGGCTCCTGATTCTCCCCCTTTCTGGACAGCCCTTGTCCTCTCCTGTTCCCTTTGTGTGCTGTGCTCTGGGCTGCCAAAGACTGCCCCTCGAGCCTCATACTTCAAACAACTTGCAGGTAGCCTGTGACATCGAGTTAAAGTGCTCTTCCACAGGAAGCCTGGGCTGATGCCTCTCATCACACTTAGACTTGCCTCTGTCAGTGTGAACAGATGTCCCTGAGGGCCTGACTCTCCTGCTCCACATCTTAGGTCCTCACAGGCAGAGAGTCCCTCTTGCCCAACCCAGAACCCCAGAACAGCACACAGTGCCTGCCTCTGAGCCCAGGCTCCATAAAACTGGACACCTCTCCAGCAGGAGGCAGTCAGGGAGCCTCACAACAGATCCCTGAGTCCTCAGGGAGAAGGGAGGGCGGGAGATGAGATCTGGGCCTGAACATCACTGCAGAGAGGCTGCTGCAGAAGGCAGGAGAGCTGTCGAATCAAGCCTGCTATGAGCCAGCAAGTGGCAGCAAGGGCCACCTCTAATAACCCTGTAAGGGCTCAGTAAATGTGTGTTGAATCAGCTTAGCCATCATGAGAGGCATGAAGGGCCCTTGAGCTGTGCAGTTGGGAAGGCTAATTTAGCAGGCAGGAGAGAGAGAGAGAGAGAGAGAGAGAGAGAGAGAGAGAGAGAGAGAGAGAGAGAGAGAGAGAGAGAGAGA
>NW_004524827.1:409626-413766 GCF_000260255.1 Octodon degus | reverse complement strand
GCTGGTAGCGAGAAGCACTCAGCTGCAGTGGAGCTGACAGCGATGGCCCTCCAATTTCAGGCCAAGTGATGGCTTTCTGGACGCCAAGGGGAGCCAGGCCCCTCCCCGGAGGCAGAGATGGAACATGCTCCATGGTGCTGTCTGAAGCCTATTCCATGGCAGGGGTGTGGGGTGACTTCAAGGGGCTCAGCTTTCCTGGGACTGGAGTGTTTCCCAGGAAGCCAAACCTTTCATCTGAAAAACCATGAGGGGCCTGGGCACAGTGGAGCAGTTGGCCCCTGGAGCTGGCATTGGAGGGCTTAGGAGTGCAAGCAGGGCGCTGTCCCTTCCCTTCTGCTGTAGAGCAGAGAAAGTTCAGGAGGCCTTGGTGTGAGAGGCAGCCCATTGGGATGTGGTCAGTGGGAGAATGTGCCCGCACCCAGTTCCAGTGGGGCTTCCTGGAGGTGGCATGGATTGGGCCTTCTTCTGGAGGGCTCGGCCCAAGGGTCTTTGCTCTCAGCTCCCATTTGGGGACACTACTTGACCAGGTACTCATATAGGCCAGAGACTTAGCTGAGGCCATGCTATGTGGTCCTAAGATGGAGTCTGTCTTGGGGACTGCCTAATCATGACATGGCTATGTGCTATGGATTGAGCTGGGGTGGGTGTGTGCTTGGGCCTGTGTTAAGTCAGCTCAGGATTTTACTGAGTAGGAAACTGTTGGTATCCTCATCTCAGCAAAGCCTGCCTACTTCCTGGAGACATTAACGAGTATCCAAGGACAGCCCTTTCTTTTTTCTTTTCTTTTTTTTTGGCTCTCTCAGAATGCCTTCAGGGCATTCTTGGCTGGCTTGAGTTCTGGGGATCGAACCACAGCAACCTGAGCTGACTGATTGTTTTAAACAGGCTCTTAAATAACTGAGCTAAGGGGCAGGCCCCCAAGGACAGCCCTTTCAAGGCACCTAGCTGAGGCTTGGTGCAAACCGTGGCCTGGCCAGGAGCTGCTTTGAGAAGTGCTCTCTGTAGGTAGGTATGTGGGTCATGCCCTTGGCAGTGATATTATACCATGATGTCATCCTGTCTGGTGGCGTCTCCCAAAATAAATGCTAGGGATTAGGGGATGGGCCATAACTATCCTCTCGCACACTGGCAAGTGGTAATTTCTGATCTGGCCCTTTCTAGACAGTGGTCTTCTCATGGTGTGTGTCTGGCCACTACCTAATGGCTGACTCACACTATAATCTATCAGGGAAAATGTGTGAGATTTGCAATCTTAAATGCTGGGTAAGGTTTGCAATTTCTGCCTACAGATTCGCTATGTTTCCTCAGCAGGTATAGAAATTTTTGTCTAGTAATGTGACTGAAGACAACTTTGTGTGGGAAAAATCCTTGGGGTAATGCGAGTGGAGGGCCGCAAATAATCGTACTTTTCTTCATCACATCTTTGATGTATGCCTCCCTGTTGGCCTCTCCTGGGCTGTATTCTCCACATATGAAAAGTACAAAGAATTTCTTGATAGCCGTCACTTACTATTATTAAATTCTAACTCTTCTTTTGGTGGTATTAGGGATCAAACCCAGGGCTGGGTGTGTGTGAAGCAAGAACTCTACCCCTGAGCCACATATGTGCTTCAGAATTTCACATTTAAGAAACAAAATATAGCCTCAGTTGAAGCCTCCTTGGTACTTCCTCTGATTCTGTTTTCCTTCTGATTCTAGAGGTACTCACTCCTCTGAAATTGGAGTTTATCTTTCCCATACATGCCAGGACTCTTAACTAACCCGTCTTTTTTATTTTCTTTTTAAAATGTCATCATCCAGCAAGAGCAAGAAATACTAGTCTTTCAAGTTTGCATAGTTTCTTCAGTCATTTTTATTCCTCCTCTGATGGGGTATAATTTGAACCTGGTTGTTTGGAGTGCAGTGTCTTTCTGCTCAGTGATCTTAATCTGCTCAGTACTGGTTGCCCAGCAAGAGAGAGGGATGGTAGTAAACAGAACTGGAGTCATGGCTAAGTTATTTGTCTGCCACAGATAAGTGCATCCCACTTCTGTTACATACATGTGCCTCTCATGGGCCAAAGAAAATATAGCAGGGGCGCTGGCTAGGAGGGCCTTCATTCAAATCAGCTATCAGAATGCATGCTGAACTTGGCATGGTTATTCAGAGCATACGGAAACATCTTTGGCAAAAGGTAAGGGAAAGAAGGAAACCAGGAGTCGCAAGTAAAATGAAATGGAAGGAATTAGCTTTCATTTTGCACATGAGAAATTAGTTAAGGGGTTACGATGAGATGGTGAGGTCAGAACTTGGAGAGGAACTATATTAGAAGGTAGGTTACGTGAAGATATGCAACAAAGCAGGGGCTATGTGAGGATATGTCCCCTAGCAAGGGCCTTCCTTGCATGTCCTTTACTGATGGGCTTCTCCAGATCCACTTTCCACTCTGCTCTGTACTCTAGGATGCTGAAGCACATACACTACATCCTGAGCCCCTTTCCTTCTGGCTTCCAGATGGCTTTGGGACACGTAAGAATTTGCAAGAAGAGAGACTGAAGTTAGGGCCCTTCTTTGTAAGACTTTTTTTTTTCCCTGAGGGGCTTCTGTAGGCTGACTGCCTGTCTCCCTCACTGAAGCTCACAGCTGCTCCTGTCTGATAACTTGTTCCATGCCGCACTTGCTGTCTTCCAACCAAGGTGCAAGAATTCACTCCCTTTCTCTGCTAACTCAGGTAGAAGGATGTTACCAGCCTCCTACTTTGTTAGCCCCAGGTTCTATAGGATCATCTGTGGCTCCTTTAAGCCCTACCCAAATGCTGTGACTAGTTGCTTTATTTAAATACTTCTTTGAAAAAAAATGAGTGTGGGGTTCCTTCATGTACCACTGAGAAAATTCCTTATTTTATTAACTCTATTAAATGACATCATTAACTTTTAGTCCAAGGAGAAGATAAGCAGGAAGACTCTTAACAGTGTTGTGAAAGCTCAAAAGCAGGAATCCAGACTTCTTTAAGAAATCATCTATAGGATGGTGGAGGTATATCTCAGTGGTAGAATTGTGCTTAGCATATGTAACGCCTTCAGTTTGATCTCTGGTGCCAAAACAAGAAAAAATATGTGAAAATAATTCACTTCCAGAAACATAAGAACCCTAAACCCAGGAATCTACCTTTTTTAAATGTTGAGCTTTCAAATGTAATCTCTAGTGTGCTTGCTCATCTAAAATTTGTCTCCTCTACTGAACTCCATGAATATAGGAACTTACCCATTTTAGTCACCACTGTACCCTCAGTGATCAGGACAGTGTCCCCAAACTAGATGTTCAACCTTTTATGTAATTTAATGAATGATTGCAAAAAATTACAAGCAGTAGTAACAACAATTAACCGTATGAATTACCGATGAGTCATTCTCGTAATTAGAGGCAGATGTAATGAATCGGGCACTTACTTGAATAGCTTCCTCAGGCAATCACAAGACCTCTTTGTGGCCTACAGTCGTATCACATTGTGAAGCTGGTGTGGGAATGTTCGCACATTTTCCAGGGTGTCTGCTCAATTATAGAGATAACCAGAGATAGTAAACTCAACAGAGCTTGCCCAAAATTGTTTGGGCTTTATTTCAGGAGTGGCTTAACATACTCAGAGCTGAGGAATCCATAACATATGTGTTGTAAGAGTGTGCCTGTAATACCAAGCGCATTCCCTGAAGGGAAGAGGCAATAACATCCTATAAATGTTCATGGTAGGAACACCAGCAGAGCTTCCTCAGCTTACCTGAACCCTTATCCAATGCATCACTTCATCAGTAGACCCTCTGTTGGGTCTTGGGTCAATCAGCAACGATGCATATAGGCACACCTATGATGTGCTCATCCTACAAAGGCCCTTTCCCACCCCACAGGCTCCAGTGATGATGAGTAATACACAGCCCATGTCTGTAATTGCTCACAGACTTGTGCAGCCTTGCTCACAATATAGTGCAATAACTACACTAATGCAAGTGATGTGCGTGAGGTTTTTTTTTTTTTTTTTTTTTGAGTACTGGGGATGGAACTCCAGACCTTGTGCTTGCCAGGCAGGCACTTATGCCACTGAGCTATATTCCTGGCCCTCTGTGTTTTGTTCTTTTAAGTTTTTTTTTGTTTTTAAATTTTTTTTTT
>NW_004524827.1:395331-409216 GCF_000260255.1 Octodon degus | reverse complement strand
TTTTTTTGTGCTCTGTCTACATTGTTTCTCTCAATTACTTGAGTATATTATGTCATGGTGCTTCCCCTCAAAATACATTACTACATATTTCCTAAAGAATAAGGCAGTGGTTTCTTTTATTATCACAGCCCAGTTATCAAGTTGCAAACTTTATATTGTCTACAATAGATTTTATCTAATCTATCATTCTATATTCCAGTTTTAGCACTTGATCTAGTAATGTCCTTTGGAACATGTTCCCCTCCAATAAAGGATCTAATTTATAGTCAGGTACTACACTTAGTTATATCACTATCGCTAGTGTCAATTACAATTCTAAAAGACAATTTCATCTGTTAAATCCCAAATACAGTATTGAAATTCTCAAAGAAGAAAATCCCCAAACTTTAAAACCCTGGAAACCACAATTTTGAAAAATTAAAGTCCCTGTACTGTGTGTGGTGGTACATGCCTGTAATCTGAGCACTCTGGGAGGCTGAGGGGGGAAGGATCACAAGTTCAGGACCAACCTGAGCAATTTAGTAATTTAGTGAGACCCTGTTTCAAATTTAAAAAATAAAAAAGCAACAATAAAAAAAAGTGGGGGCTGGGGAGATGGCTCAGTAGAATAAGCACTTCCCTGGCAAGTGCAGGGGCCTGAGTTCAGTCCCCAGTTCCACCCAAAAAAAAAAAGTAAAAAAAAAAAGCAACAGCAAACACAATGGCAACAGCCAACAAACAATGGGCCAGGGTTTGTGTTCAGTGCAAAGGCCCTGTGTTCAATCTCCAGTAGTGACATTAAAAATTATCAAATGTTGAAAGCTTGAAAATTGCAATTCCCAGCAGAAAAGGGGATATATAAGAGGGATAGAAAGTTGAATTCTGCACAGGTGGTTAGTACTTTTTTTTTTTTTTTGTATTTTAGGGAAGGGTCTACAGGGTGTTCCGGTTCTCACTACTTGATCAGACTTGTAGTTATCCACCTGTTTACAGCCTTCCAAGAGCTGGTGTAACAGGCATGAGCCACCACTCCTAGCCTCAATTGCTGTCTCAGAGTGCCCTGGGGGCGGGGCCTGCACGGCAGGCCTGGGGATGGAACCCTGGCCCCTGCGCTTGCTTGCAGGCACTTTACTCCGCTGAGCTATTTGGCTGGCCCTAGTGTCAAATTTTTTAAAAGGGAGGGGAGACTGGGGATGTAGTTCATTGTGAAGGTCCAGGGTTCAATCCCGAGTAAGCCTTCCCCACTGTCCTCAAAAAGAAGAAAACATAAATTTGTTTCACCGTTCCATCTGTGAAGTCCGAGGGTGATTCCAGTGTCCTTGTGAAGCTGGCAGCTGGAGGTAATAGGGGTGCATGCAGTGCTTCTCTCCTCATGGGGGCAGTGCCATCACATCCATTGCTCAACAAAACACCCAGTGTCTCTGTCTTACTCCTGCCACCATTTCCAGTGGACACCGCCAAAGTACTATTTTTTGAGTAAAATACGTCACTTACACAAAATATAGTATCTGCACACTGTACTTAAATTGTTAATAAGGGAACGGCAGGCTAAGAGGCTTCAAAGGAGAATTTGAAAGACAGTGCATTCAGTATTGTGCTGTACCCCACAAATATGGAGAATGTAAATAATAATTTGCTTCTAGGAAGCTAAGATGGTGGAGGTGGAGCAGATGAAGTAGCCCTGCTGCAACTTCCCCTACCGGGACCAGCTGCAGGCTGTGCCCTAGGAATCATGCTCGGTGCTGGCCTTAGGGGCTGCTCAACGCAGCCGCTATGGTACGTGACACTGTGAAGTGAAGTGTGGAGACTGCCAACAACCAGTTGTCACCCATGCAGAAAACAAAGGCATTGGATTATGGGCTACTGAACTCTTTTAGTTTATTTTGCTGAGTTAACACATCTATAATATTCAAGTAACAGAACTTAACAAAAAAAAGGGTATACAGATGAATGTCCATTTTGTATCTGTGTATCCAAAGTGGTTAGGATAGGGCCGGGGAGATGGCTCAGTGGAATAAGCGCTTCCCTGGCAAGCGCAAGGGCCTGAGTTCAATCCCCGGTTCCACACACACACACAAAAGTGGTCAGGATAGATATATAGTTCCATTCTCTTAATGAATAGAGTGATTTGTTCTAATGGTGTTTGTAAATAGAATATCATGTCCACATCTTGTACAGCAATTAACCACTGGGAGGAATGTATGCAATGTGTTAATTATTGAAACTGTCCTACCAATTTGATTTGAAACTGTCTCATTGCTATTTGTTTATCAATAAAATTAAGGAAAAAAAACAAAGGCATTGGAGATACACCTGCCCCATAGACTTCGCCTGCAGGGCATGGTGGGCAGTGTCTGCGAGGATGTCTACAATGGCGAGAGGCACAGCAAGGCTGACATCCAAGCCACTGCCTCCTCTTTCTTCAACCTTCAAGTAGCCTGCTTGGCCAATAAAGAGAAAGGTACACGCATATCTAAATTAATTTATTAAAAAAGAAAGTACACTGAGCTTGATCCCCAGTACCACAAATAAGTAAATAAATAAACAAAAAAAGAAAAGAAAGTACATAGTGATAGTGACATAAACAATTCTAGAATACCATTACTAAATAGATACAACTGTTGCTTTGAAGCCTAGCTTTGTTACTGGCCACAAAACATTTTCATCAAATAAAAAGTCTGCCCGTTGACATTCAGCTTCATAGTAAGTAGTTAAGGGGGTCTGCCGGTTAGCTCAGTGGTTTAAGTGCCTGCTTATGCAAACACAGTCAGGCCCAGCTCCACATGCTTTGCCAGACTCACACTTAAGGCAGCCTGAGCCAGCCAAAATAAATAAATAAATAAATAAATAAATAAATAAATAAATAAATAAAATCCTTCTGAACTTTTAAGACTGGGCGTGATGGGGCGCACCTGTAATCCCAGCTCTTGGGAGGCTGTAAACAGGAGTATCACTATGAGTGTGATCTAGTAGTGATACCCTGTACACCCTGTAGACCCTTCCCTAAAAATTAAAAAAAAAAAAAAGTAGTCGAATAAGACATATTTCCCCTAAAGAACTAGTTTTTGGACAGGCCCGTTAATGTTCCACTATGATATGGAAAGGGCATCCTTTTGCATTACAATATTTACTTGTTTTGAATATTTTTTCCTACCTCTGCATAAGAACATCTGTGCAAAGCTAGGTGCTGGAAACTGCTGAATTTGCACATTGGGAGCTGTCAGTAGAGTGTTCCCTCCCACACTATCCCACTTTGGCTGAGAACCAGATCCACCAGCTTTTGCCATTAGTTCTCTCTAAATGGGACTCAAATATGTGTCCCTAAGGCTAGAGCAGGAAAATCCATACCCATGAAAAATAAGGTATCATCATCCTTATTTCATGTCTCCCAGGTGTCTATTCAAATGTCCTTTACACAGGTTCCCTGTGCAACTTGATACTGATGCAGATAAACACCTTTGAGTTGCCTGGCCCCCTAAATCATGAGCCATGCCCAGACCTGATGCAGTTCCTGCTGTGGGAACGATTAACACAAACCAAGAGACTCACTGTACTCATTTTCTTAGATGATTACTGTCCTTCATGGAGGTCATGCAGGACCACAGAGATGGCGTGGGAATAATACAGGGCCTATTGCAAGTCCAGAGGCAGCACCCAGTATTTGGTTTTATTTTTTTTATATTTTTGCAGAACCGGGGATTGGACACAGGCCCTTGTGCTTGCCAGGCAAGTGCTTATTCTACTGAGCCATCTCCCTGGCCCAAAGAGATGTCATGGTTTTTGGGTTTTGATTTTGGAAATGATTGTGTTCTAACTTTATTTTATTTTATTATTTGGTACTGAGAATCAAACTCAGTACCTTGTACTTGGCAGGGAGGTGCTCATGCTGCTGAACCATCAGTACAACTCAAAATATTTATTTATTTATTTTTTTGTGGTACCAGGGATCAAACTCAGGACCTTGCACTTGCCAGGCAGGTACTTATGCTACTGAGTTATATCCTTGGCCCAGTACCCAGTATTTGTATGTCCTCCTAAAACCCATACTGACATCTTGATTTATTATTTGGTGGTTGGGTAAGGTTGTTCACTCCCATGAAATACGGATTTAAGAGTACCTGAGGCTCCTGAGGCCAATCAGGGGATGTGAGGCAAGCATCAGTAGGTAATGATTCTATCCCATCCTCTTTGTTTTTTAAAAAATTAGATTTTATGGGTACATTTTAAATTACATAATGATCATATCTATCATGGAGAATCTGTACCTGTACATGATGTAACTCATTTTTCTCCATTCCCTACCTTCCTTTCAACCCCTCTTCTCACCATTTATAAAAGCTTTGTTTCCGTTTTTCCTTCTTTACTCATTTTTTTGTATGTATTTGGTACAGGATCTCACTAAGCAGCTTAGACTCATAGTGATCCTCCTGCTTTCAGCGCTGAGATTACAGATGTGTGCCACCATGCCTGGTCTTGGTGCCAGCTCAGCATGACCTGGGGGCAGGGACAGTGTGGCATGTGTTCTTCTCTCATTTTCAAAACTTTTCCCTTCTTTCCCACATCCCTCTCCCTTGTTCCCCTCCTCATTTAGTACTTTTTTCCTTTTTTACTCTTATCTATCACACATTATGGTCCTTATTCACACTTTTGGTTTCTCACACCAGAGCAATATTGTGCTATTTGTAAATATGTTTCTGATTTATTTCACCTAAGAGTATGGCCTCAGGGTGCATCTGTTTTCCTAGAAATGCCTCGAGGATATCCTTCTTTATAGCAGAGTAATAATCCACTGTGTAAAAAACTCCACATCTTTTTTTAAAAAATTTATTTATGTGTGTGTGTGTGTGTGTGTGTGTGTGTGTGGCCAGCTCGGCCCACCAGGGGGTGGGGTTGGCTGGCATGTGGTGCTGGGGGATTGAACTGCGGTCTCTGTGCTTTGCTAAGCTTGTTCTTAGTAGGTGCTTTAGACCACTGAGCCATCTCACCAGCCCCTCCACATCTTCCTTCTCTATCCCCTTACTGCTTGATGGGCATTTGAGTTGTTTCCAAGATTTAGCTATTTCACACTGTGTCACTGCAAACATGGGTGTGTATATACCACTGTGGTATGATGCTTTTCATTCTTCTGGGGAGATACCCAGTAGGGGAATGGCTGGACCAAATGGAACCTCTAGTACTAATTATTTTTAAAATTTATTTGTGTGTGTGTGTGTGTGTGTGTGTGTGTGTGTGGCCAGCTCAACCCACCAGGGGGCGAGGCTGGCTGGCATGTGGTGCTGGGGGATTGAACCGCGGTCCCTGTGCTTTGCTACGCTTGTTCTAAGTAGGTGCTAGTCCTAATTTTTTGACCAATCTCCATATTGACTTTCACAGTGGTTGTACCAGTCTGCACTCCCACCAATAGTGGAGAAGGATCCCTTTTCCCCTCACAGCCCCCCAGTTTGTTACTGGTTGAATTCTTGCTGATAGGCATTCTTTCTGGGGAGAGATGGGATCTCAGGGTTGTCTTAATTTGCATCTCTTGAATGACTAGTGATGTTGAATAGTTTCTTTTGTGTATTTATGTGCTATTTGTATTTCTTCATTTGAGAAGTGTGTATTTATCTAAGATGCTTTTTTTAAATTTATTCATTGTATTTATTTATTTGTGTGTGTGTGTGTGTGTGTGTGTGTGTGTGTGGCCAGCTCAGCCCACCAGGGGGCGGGGCTGGCTGACATGTGGTGCTGGGGAATTGAACCGCGGTCCCTGTGCTTTGCTAAGCTTGTTTTTTTAAGTAGGTGCTTTAGACCACTGAGCCATCTCACCAGCCCAAGATGCTCATTTTTACACTGGGTCTTTAATTGGGGGAGATCTGATTTTTTTTGAGTTATTTATATGTTCTCAGTAGTAATACTTTGAGGAAAATCTGCAAACATTATTTTCCCACACTTTGGGTTGTCTCATCACTCTGTGATTCTTCTTGCTGTAGAAAATGCTTTTTAATACGAGGAGATCCTGGTTGTTGATTCATCGTGATAGTTCCTGTATGATCAGGGTTTCATTCATAAACTCTTTGCCTACACTCCTACACCAATGTCTTCAACAGTTTTTACCTAGTCTGTACTCCAGAAGATTTAATCTCTCTTTTTTTTATTTTCCAGAACCGGGGATTGAACTCAGGCCCTTGCGCTTGCCAGGCAAATGCTTATTCTACTGAGCCATCTCTCTAGCCCCCAATGTCTCTGTTTTAATATTTACATCTTTGATCCATTTCGACTTTAGCTCATGGTGAAAGATATGGGTCCAATTTTAATCTTCATCATGTGTAAAGCCAGTTTTTCCAGTACCATTTATTAAAGGGGCTCTCTTCCAATGAATGTGTTTGGCACCTTTGTTAAATATAAGATGGCTGAGTATGTCTGGAGTTGTTTCTGTATCTTCTATTCTGTTTTTTGTTTTTTATGTATCTAGTCCAGGGTCTACAGGGTCTTGCTATGTGGATTGGACTCAGTGATTCTGCTGTTTTCAACCTCCCAAGTGCTGGGATTACAGGGATGCTCTGCGTGACCCAGTCACAACCGCTATGTCAGTGTGTGCATGGGGATGGGGCTGGCATAACGCTTTGGGGATTGAACCCTGGCCACTGCACTCTGCCTAAGCAGGTGCTTTAGTCTGCTGAGTTATGTGACTGGCCCTTATTCTGTTTTATTGATCGTTGGGTCTGTGTTTTTGCCAGCACCATGCTATTTTTTTTTAATCACAGTAGCTTTATAATATAGTTTCAAGTCAGGGACTGTGATGCTCCCTGCTTGCCTTTGTTTCCTACAATTGCCTTTGCTATTCTAGTATTCTTCTGGTTCCAAATGAATTTTAGGATTGTTTCCTCTAATTCTGTGAGATGTGCTATTGAAATTTTGATTAGAATTGCATTAACTGTGTATAACAGTTTTGGAAGTATGGCTATTTTCACTATGTTTGTTCTTCCTACCCAAGAGCATGGGATATCTTTCCATTTTCTCATATCCTCTTCAATCTCCTTTAGAGTACTGTAGTTCCCAAAATAGAAGAAACTTGGGAGCCTGTCCATTAGCTCAGTTGTTTAAGTGCCTGCTTAGGCAAAGCAATCAGGCTCAGGATTCTGTGGTTCAATCCTCAACTCCCCAGGCCTTACCAGACCTGCCCTTAAGGCATCCTGAGCCAGCCCTCCAAAAAAAATCAATCACAGAATAGAGGGAACTTTACTTCCTTTGTTAGATTGATTCCTAGGTTTGTCTGTCTGTCTTTTTTTTTGATGCTATTATGAAAAGTGTTATTTCCTTAATTTCTTTTTCAGTGAGTTGTTATTCATGTACAGGAAGGCTATTGATTTTTGAGTGTTGACTTTGTACCCAACTATGCCACTGAAATTTGCTTATTAAATCTAGAAGTGTTTTGGTAGAGTTTGGGGGATCTTCTAAGTGGAATACTTCTTCCTTTCCTCTTATTATCCTTTTTCTTTCTTTTTCTTTTTTTTTTAAAGAATTTTTTTTTTTTTTTGGTAGAACCGGGGATTGAACTCAGGCCCTTGCGCTTGCCAGGCAGCGCTTATTCCACTGAGCCATCTCCCTGGCCTTTCTTTCTTTTTCTTGTCTGACTTCTCTGGCTAAAGTTTCCAGAATTATATTGACTAAAAATGGTGACAATGGACATCCTTGTCTTGTTCCTGATTTTAGAGTGCAAGCTTTCTGTTTTTGTCCATTTAGTATGATGTTGACTATTGGTTTGTCATAGATGTCTTTTATCAGATTGAGATAAAGACTATTCAAATTTTCTTTTTTATATGCATTTAGTACAGGATCTATAGTACACAGATCAGACTGGTAGTGATCAACCTGTTTTCAGCCTCCCAAAGGCTGGGGTTATAGGAGCATACCACCATGTCTAGTCTCAATTGCTGTCTCAGCATTCCCTGGGTGCGAGGCCAGCATGGCATGCTGAGGATCAAACCTCAGTCCTTGCATCTGCTTAAGCAGGTGCTTTAATCTGATGCATTATCTGGCTGGCCCATACTCCAGTTTTCTGTAGTGGTTTTTTTTAATCATGAATGGGTGCTGGACTTTGTCCAAAGCTTTTTTTGCATCTGTTGATATGATCATATGATTTTTGTCTCTTGATCTATTAATTTGATGTATTATGTTTATTGATTTCTGTTGTTAAACCATCCCTGTATTCCTAGGAGGAATCCTACTTGGTCATGATATATAATCTTGATGGTTTGTTGCATTCTGTGTGTCAGCATCTGGGGATTTTTGCATCTCTGTTCATTAGGGAGATTACCTATAGTTCTCTTTCTTAGTTGGGTCCTTCTCTGGTTTTGGTATCAGGAATGAATTTAGGAGTATTGCTTTCCTCTCAATTTGATTAGATAGCCTTAGAGGTAGTGGTATTAGGTCTTCCTTTAATTTCTTGCAGAATTCAGCAGTGGATCCATCAGGGCTTGGGCTTTTCTTTGTTAGTAGGTTTTTAATTACATCTTCCATTTCCTTGATTGATATTTGGTTTACTTTGGTTGATTTATGTCTTAATTCAGTTTTGGTAATTCTGTCTTGTTCTCTTGTTCAGGGTCTGGTAGTCCTAGCAAAGCCTAGCCACCCCACATTGCTTTTTCACCAAAAATCCCAGAGCCTTGTAAGCAACAATCAATGCCTCTTGAAAATTTACTTTATGTTTGTTTATTTTTTTCAGAACCTAAATCCATGGTTTACTTGCGAGGAGTGAAGAGCCTAGGTTCAAAGGAAATGGAACTGTTCTTGTTCTAGTTCCAGGAAAACTTGCTCTCCTTGCATGAGGCAGGGTCCAGGCAGGAAATAGATGAGATGGCACATACAAGGGCTTTTTGTCAGTTAATAAAAGATGTAGGCAGAACTAAGGAAAGTAATATGGGATGGTAATGTCTTCTCTCTTCTTCAGTACTAAATACTGTACTTGTAGCTTTTGTACTGAGCGCTATCCCCTGACCGTGTGTGTGTGTGTGTGTGTGTGTGTGTGTGTGTGTGTGTGTGTGTTGTGTGTTTAGGGAGAGAGAGAGAAAGAGAGACTCTCATTAAATTGCTAAGTTGCCCATGCTGGATTTGAACTTTTAGTCTTCCTTAGTCAGCTCCCCAGAGTCCTGGGATTACATGCGTTTGCTGCCTTGCCCAGCTGGTAAAGTCTCAGGTACTATACCAGAAGCAAGTCATTACTGCCTCTCATCCAGAAGATTCAAGGAGAGGAAAGTGCTACTAACACTGCAGCGAGAGGGAGCTGTGAAGGAGAGATGCCTAATAGCCATTGGTGGTCACTGACGTATCCTGCTCCTTTTGAATCATGTTTGAGCAGAAAGGAATCAGAATAAATACTTGGGCTGCTTTTTTCTAATCCTTTTCTCAGGTCAGTGCCTGTCACCTGTCACTTGCCATTGACCAAACCTAACCAGAAACCATTGGGCAAGGGAGCTCAGGGAGCTCATGTGATACAGACCAAGAGCAGATTAGCTTCCCTGGCCACAGGGCAAGGGAGAGAGATGGCAAATGGATTTGGGAGGCAATGGGCTCCATGAAAACCACCCAGCGCTTTCCTTTCATGGGCAGAGCTCATGGCTTGCTGTCAGACTTTATCTCCCAGATACAGATGGGGTAGGCTAGAAAGTTCTCTAATGCTGCTAGCAAGAAGTATAGAGGAGTCTTTAATCATTTGTTTGTTAATTATTCAACTGTTTTTCATACAGAATACCACATGACCAAAACAAAGAAAGGGGTGTCTTTTTTTCATTTAACATTGCAATATAGGGGCTGGTGAGATGGCTCAGTGGTCTAAAGCACCTACTTAGAACAAGCTTAGCAAAGCAGAGGGACTGCAGTTCAATCCCTCAGCACCACATGCCAGCCAGCCCCGCCCCCTGGTGGGTTGAGCTGGCCACACACACACACACACACACACACACATAAATAAATAACATTTTTTAAAAAAAACATTGCAATATACACTGCAACTCTGGACTAGATCTTAGAATTTGAACACAGGTATTTAACCTTTTATTTAACCTATACTGGTTATGTTTACAATGTGCACAAGTCCTATAAGCAAACTGTGTATTAAAGGGAAGATAACTGGACTGTAACCTAACAGTATGCCAGAAGCATTGGATTTTATGATTTTCTTTATCTAAATAACAGTTTAAAATTGGTTTAGTTTTATGGTGCTTGCTAAGATTGGCAGCCAGCACAGAAAAAAAATGTCCTGACCCATGATAGCAGTAACTGTTGAATCCCTTTTGATATTGCTATATTTAATATTATACCATTTTATTCACTGTAAATGTTTAGGAACTACCAAGTTCAAAAAAATCATCCACAGGCTTGAAATTTAATTACAAAATAACTACAGACCTTCTGATTAGCAACAAAAATTGTGGTTTACGAAATGGATATTTCCAAGTTCTTGGCAAAGAGGAGTCTTAAGGTCCAGCTTTTTCAAATAACTGTGAGGCAATGAATTAGTGAAGTATTTAGTCAGGGCAGCAAGGTAACAACATAGACGATAGTTGGGGTGGGAAGGGAAGGAGGGGAAAAGGAAGTGAGAGGGGGTGGAAAGGAGAGAGAGGGAGAAGACAGAAGGAAAGAAAAGAAAAGAAGGAAGAAAGGAAAATGGAGGGAGAAATAAGGAGAGAGGAAGGAAGGGAGGGCAAGAAGAAAAGAAAGAGAGGAAGAAGAAGAAAAATAAACATGGTAAGCATCAATTTGGAGACAAAAGAAGACTATATGGTGGGAAAATTTCTTTTGGGACAGGAATTCTGAGTTGAGAGAAAAGCAGTTCACTGAAGGATCAAAAGCATGAGCTTTGGAACTAGACAATGCTTGGGCCTGTCTTATGTGCATGTACCTTGTGTCATGTGATAGTTTATTTCATATCATACTGGTAAGACTTAGTCCTGTAATCCTTCTATGTCCAAAAATTGACATAACAAGCAGCACAGTTTCCTACTTCACGGTCCCAGTCATTACATGGGACTTAACTGCTAAAGCAGATCCTGAGGGCCCAACACGTCAGTGATCACAAATACACAGGTAATTAGTGCAAGCTCCCCTTGTCCTTTCTAAGGGCCAGAACAGGAGACACTTTCTCAGCTCAAGAACTACAGAAGTTAAACTACATGGAGGTGGAAGAGGAATATGCAGCTAAACCAGGTATAAATCATTAATCCCACTATTATGGAAAATAAACGCTCTACCTTCCAGAATATCTAAAGAAACCTTATAACTCAATGATAAAAAGACAATCCAAAGTAAAAAATGGCTAAAGCATTCAAAAAACAATTTCCTCAAAAAATATGTAAAAATGAATACTAAGGACTTGAAAAGGTGCTTAATGAGGAAATATAAACTAAAATCTCAATCAGGTACCACTTCGAACTCACTAGAATGGCTATAGTTAAAAAGCAACAAACATGAGCCAGGGATTTAGCTCAGCAGCATAAGTGCCTGCCTGGCAAGCACAGTACAGAAAAAAGAATCAAACACCAAAATCCAGGTCTAGTAGCGCATGCCGGTAATCTCAGTGCTTTGGCTGGCTGAAGCAAGAAGATTCCAAGTCTGAGCCCAGCCTAGATAATTTAGTGAGATCCTATTTCAAAATTAAAAAGGAATGTTGGGTATTTATTTGGCTCAATGTGAAGGCCCTGGGGTTCAATACCCAGGATTGAAAAAGAAAAAAAGAGAGGAATGAGGGAGAAAAGAAAACTCTAAAGAGTTGGTGGGAATTCAAGATGATACAGCTACTTTGGAAAACAAGCTATCCAGTCCTCAAAACAGCAGACACAGAGCTCCCACGATTCAGCAATTCCATTCATAGGTATATACCCAAGGGAATTGAAAACATGGCCAGGCTGGGTGGTGCATGTTGTGATCCCAGCATTTGGCAGGCTGAGGCAGGAGAATTGCCATGAGTTCAAGGCCAGTCTGAATAAATGAACTTCTTATGGAGACCCTGTGTAAAAACAAAACAAAACAACCCCCCAAAGAAACCCAGAAACAGAGAGAGAGAGAGAGAGAGAGAGAGAGAGAGAGAGAGAGAAAGACAGAGACAGAGACAGAGACAGAGACAGACAGAGGGAGACAGACAAAGAGAGAAATGAAAACATTTACTTACACAAAATGTATAGTGAGTGTTCACAGCAACATTAACTATGCTGGCAAAATACTGATCGACTGAAGAGTGGAAAAACAAAATGTGATATATTCATGAATGGAATACCATTCATCTATAAGAAGGAATGAAAGCAGCTGCAGGGGGTGGTACACACCTGTAATCGCAGCACTGGGGAGGCTGAGGCAGAAGGAGCACTGCGAGTTCGAGACCAGCCTGGGCTATAAAGTGAGCTCAAGGACAGCTTGAGCTGCATAGGGAGACCCTGTTTCAAAAAGACCAAAAAAAAGAGGGAGAGAAGGAATTAAATACTGATATTAGCTACAATGGATGAACCCTGTAAGCATTATGCTAAAAGAAGCCAGGCACAAAGCCACGTATTGTATATTCTTGTTTCTGTAAGATATATAGAACAGTAACATTCACAGAGCCAAAAAGAAATTAATAGTTGCCAGGGGATAGGGGTAAGAATTAGAAGGCACAGGGGGTTTTTGGTGGTAATGGAAATATTCTGTTATTTTTCTCCTGTTTTCTTCTTCTCCATCTCATCTACCTCTCTTCCTTCCCTCCCTGATCTCTTGTTCCCCTTCCCATTTGAAAAAGATCCACCATTTCTAAATAAATAAGTAAATAAATAATGATGGCATTGTAGTACAAGTTGTTCTGAAAGTCCTTTGACTCATGGGTTACAAAACTGCGTACTTAATGTATTTCATTCCTTTCCTGATGTCAAGCCCCAGTAAAAACAACAACAACCAAGAAAAAACTCAGGCAGGGCCAGGGAGATAGCTCAGTGGTCTAAGCACCTGCCTGGCAAGTGCAAAGACCCGGGTTCAATCCCCAGTACGACATGCTGTGCGGGCCTCGTCCTGGGCTGGCCACTTCCAGGCGTGGTGGCACATGTATGTAATCCCAGCGTGGGGCCGCAGAGATGGCTCAGTAGAATAAGCACTTGCCTGGCAAGTGCAAGGGCCTGAGTTCAATCCCCAGTTCCATCCAAAAAAAAAAAGCAAGCAAGTAATCCCAGCGCTGTGGAGGCTGAGTCAGGAAGATGACTGTGAGTCCGAACTGCATAGCAAGACCCTGTACCAAATACATAAATTTAAAAAAAACACTCAGGCCAATTACTGTTGAATATCTTAATATTTGCAGCCTGCACAAAAGACAGGGCCCCTAGAAAGTTAATGCATGCATCAACTCTCACATCAAGCCTGCCAAGCACAGGGTCCATACAGGAGCTGAGAGCAAAGCCCCTTGGGCCGAGCCCTCCAGAAGAAGGCCCAATCCATGCCACCTCCAGGAAGCCCCACTGGAACTGGGTGCGGGCACATTTTCCCACTGACCACATCCCAATGGGCTGCCTCTCACACCAAGGCCTCCTGAACTTTCTCTGCTCTATAGCAGAAGGGAAGGGACAGCGCCCTGCTTGCACTCCTAAGCCCTCCAATGCCAGCTCCAGGGGCCAACTGCTCCACTGTGCCCAGGCCCCTCATGGTTTTTCAGATGAAAGGTTTGGCTTCCTGGGAAACACTCCAGTCCCAGGAAAGCTGAGCCCCTTGAAGTCACCCCACATCCCTGCCATGGAATAGGCTTCAGACAGCACCATGGAGCATGTTCCATCTCTGCCTCCGGGGAGGGGCCTGGCTCCCCTTGGCGTCCAGAAAGCCATCACTTGGCCTGAAATTGGAGGGCCATCGCTGTCAGCTCCACTGCAGCTGAGTGCTTCTCGCTACCAGCTGCCCATGCCACCTCCTCTCTCTCTCT
>NW_004524827.1:384620-395231 GCF_000260255.1 Octodon degus | reverse complement strand
TCTCTCTCTCTCTCTCTCTCTCTCTCTCTCTCTCTCTCTCTCTCTCTCTCTCTCTCTCTCTCTCTCTCTCCTGCCTGCTAAATTAGCCTTCCCAACTGCACAGCTCAAGGGCCCTTCATGCCTCTCATGATGGCTAAGCTGATTCAACACACATTTACTGAGCCCTTACAGGGTTATTAGAGGTGGCCCTTGCTGCCACTTGCTGGCTCATAGCAGGCTTGATTCGACAGCTCTCCTGCCTTCTGCAGCAGCCTCTCTGCAGTGATGTTCAGGCCCGGATCTCATCTCCCGCCCTCCCTTCTCCCTGAGGACTCAGGGATCTGTTGTGAGGCTCCCTGACTGCCTCCTGCTGGAGAGGTGTCCAGTTTTATGGAGCCTGGGCTCAGAGGCAGGCACTGTGTGCTGTTCTGGGGTTCTGGGTTGGGCAAGAGGGACTCTCTGCCTGTGAGGACCTAAGATGTGGAGCAGGAGAGTCAGGCCCTCAGGGACATCTGTTCACACTGACAGAAAGGCAATATGTGGGATAAATTTTGTTTTGTGTTAGTGTATGTAAATGTAAAAACCGATTGCTTAGCAAAAGATAGTTCATCAATTGCTGAACAAGGATATTGATTTAGGTCTGTTTTGCAAGGGGCTGCTGCCTAGCATTCTAAGTCTTCTGTGTTAGTACAGACTGTGTTCACCTATGTAAGCTGTCTTTCCTTGTGGAGTCATAGCATGGCTTTAATGTCAGACTGAGCAGGCACTTACAAAGGTACTCATATTGTGATGTCAAGTTATATGATCTAGAGGACTGGCCAAATAGCTCAGCGGATTAAAGCACCTGCAAGCAGGCGCAGGGACCGGGGATTCAATCCCTGGGCCTGCTGTGCCAGCCCTGCCCCCAGGGTGCACTGAGATGGCAATTGAGACTGGGCGTGGTGGCGCACACCTGTAATCTCAGCTCCTGGGAGGCTGTACACAGGTGGATCACTATGAGTCTGATCTATTAGTGAGTCCCTGAATACCCTGTAGACCCTTACCTAAAATACAAAACAAAAAGTTATATAATCTAAGGTATATGCCTGTGACTGACTGACTTTTGGCCAGATGTAGTTGCCAGTATGGTTAAAGGGCTCTCCACTGAGTGCTGAATACCTTAGCACAGTGCCTTGTGGGTGGTTGATGCTCAAGTATTGATTTAGTGAGTGAAAGGTTGAGGAAAGTGGGATATATTTATATAAGCCTTGGTCTTGGTATATGATGTCTCTTGCTTTGAAAAATAGTGTTACGGTCATGGCTTGACAAATGGTCACAGGCTTGAATTTTAGTGTGTTTAATTGTAGTTTTACATTGAATTTGACTTAGTGAGAATCATGACATGGGTTTAGATTTTCTGATCCAGTGGTGCCTTATGAATATAATTTATGTGATTTCGTTCATGTGAAGAATAGGAACTATGATTTGTTGGACAGTGGTTCAGACCTTAATTTCAACAGGCGTCAATTTAAAAAGAATTGAAGAGGGGTTGGGGAGATGGCTCAGTAGAATAAGCGCCTGCCTGTCAAGCGCAAGGGCCTGAGTTCAATCCCTGGTTCTGGAAAAAATAAAAAAAAATAAAAAAAAATTGAAGGAACAGAGTGAAAAAGGAAAGAAGGGTGAGAAGGAAAAGAGGAAACGTGTGAGGGGAGGGAGAGTGGGAGGGAGGGATCAGGGAAGGAAGAAGACAGAAAGGAAACATTGTAGGCAAAACGTATGCAATGTAGATCTGACCTTGGCTTTGCAATTTCTGATATAGGCTGAGTGGCATCTCTCCTCATGTTCTGAAGTGTGCTAGAGTTCTAGATCTTGACTGACTTTTATCTTCTGCCTTTTGACTTGGGCAACAAGGGTCTGTCCAAGGGTCTGAACTAAGAAGAGATCTCTCAGCTTTCTGGCTGCCATGGTTAAAGACCATTGGCCAAGTGAAGTCTTCTTTGTATTAGGACATAAGTAATGTGCTGGGCTATGCTATGCGTCTGAACTCTGTTCTTTTTTTTTTGGCTTAACCCGGGATTGAACTCAGGCCCTTGCGCTTGCCAGGGAAGCGCTTATTCCACTGAGCCATCTCCCCAGCCCCTGAACTCTGTTCTTGATAGAGATTATTTGGAAGGAAAAATTGATAAAATACTTACATAATTAAAAAATATATAATATATAATAATACTTATATAATTAAAAATATATATACTTAAAAATATTGCTACAAGAATCCTAATAAGGGGGCCGGGGAGATGGCTCAGTAGAATAAGCACTTCCCTGGCAAGTGCAAGGGCCCAGTTCTGAAAAAAAAAAAAGAATCATAATAAGATATTTAACAAAGACAATACAGCCATGAATGAACCAATAGCCAAGCAGGATTCATTCAAGAAATGTGAGTGATGGTTCAGTATGATGAAATACATTGATTTTATTATGCTTACCTATTTTGGTACTGGAGATTGAACCAAGGGCCTTGCACATACTAAGCGCATGTTCTACTACTGGGTTATGTGCTCCCTACCCTGTCATATTCATTGAATTAGTAGATGAAAGGCATAAAATCATGTGATCCTCTTAATACATGCCCATAAGATACCTGGAAGAATTCAATGTTTTCTTACAATACTATTTAAAAGAAAAACCTTTGTAAAACAAGGACAGACAGAATTTTTTTTTTCAGAACTGGGGATTGAACTGAGGCCCTTGTGCTTGCCAGGTAATCACTTACTCGATTGCGTCATCTCCCTGGCCCAGATAGCTATTTCCTTAACATTATTTAAAAAATATAGACTTCAAACAAATAGCCAGGGTCATCTTTATGTATTTATTTTGGCAGACAATACCAAGTCAGCCAAGATCCTTACCCTATGTGCTCTTCAGTGGCTAGAGTAACACACAACTGAATAAACCCCCAAGGTACACTATTACAATTTAGAATGTAAAACCATCTTTAAAATTCAGTGCTTCTATTGCAATGAGAAAAATGTTTCATTATCTGTCTCTGGAGGAAGGCATGCCGCCTCTGTAGAGAAATGGGCTCTGTACGTGTGTAAATAAAGCTCCCCTGGAAGCCCTTAGGCAAACTGAAGAGGGTTGGATCCCATGGCTAAAAGTGGACCAGCTGGCCTGGCAGGAAAGTAAAATATTTATGTGTAGGCTGAGAATGTGAGTGTTTCTTTAGATGACAAAATGTAGAATCAAAAGGTGTTACGTAATGAATGGCCTGGGCTGGCAGCTCTGTGCTTATGAGTGACAGAGAAGAGGGGGAGAGGGAGGCAGGCAGGAGAGGGGAGGGGGAGGAGAATGCTCAGACGCTATTGAATACGTTTTCCTGAGGTCTTGAGAGTTTGAAATGAAAATTACTGGCTTACACTTTTTTTCACTTGAGTTTTCCTTCTTCAATTCTTAATTTATCTTAATTTAATTTTTTGTCTTTTTGAGGCAGAGTTTTCCTATGTAGTTCAGGCTGGCCTTGAGTTCACTTTGTAGCCCAGGCTGGCTTTGAACTTGTGATCCTCATTCCTCAGCCTCCTGAGTGCTGAGATTACAGGTGTGTGCCACCATGCCCAGCCCTTTGTGTTTATTTTTAATGTAGCCAGGCTGAGTTTAGATTAACAATCCTTCTGCCTCTGCCTTCTCCAAGTGCAGGGTTTACAGGTGTGAGCCATTGCACTTGGCTCTTTTTCTGAAGAGATTCCAGAGGATATATCTAAAATATCCTCTGCATACTTCTGTATTTTGTTTTGATTTGCTTAGTTATTTTTCATTCCCATTCTTCCTATTTATTAGTATATTTTTCAATCACATTGATTCTCTCTTGGGTAGCACTCTTCTCTTTTTAAAAATTTTTTATGTATTTGGTACAGGGTCTTGCTATGTAGCTCGGACTCATACTGATCCTCCTGTTTTCAGCCTCCTCAGGGCTGGGATTATAGGTGTGTTCCACTATGCCCAGTCCTGGTGACCTGCTTGGTGTTCCCAAGGAGGGGCTGGCATTGCATAATGAGATACCAGGAGTTGAACCCTGGTGCTTGTGCTTGCCTGCCTAGTCAGGTGCTTAGACTGCTGCCCTACTGCTCTCTTTTTAGATGACTTTGTCTTTTTCTTCAAGTTCTGTCAGAATCTACTTTGCATTTTCCTTTTGTTTGTTTCTGTGTGGTATTTTGAGTTTCTATTTTGTTTTTATATTTATAGTTGCTTTTTAAATTATATTTAATTTTTGGTCTTCTCAGCTTTGTCATTGGAGGGTGATTATTTTGTCACCTAAAAAGTTTTGACTCAATTTTTTTTGGCTCCTTATAATACTTTATGTCGTACGCTTTTTTTCTTATCATTGTAAAGTATCCAAAACTTTCCTCATTCAGTAGTAATAAATAATTATATGTGAATAAAGCCTCACTTGCTTTATTAGCTCAAGAGCACCCTCTCCTGTTGATACAATAGAGTACACTCTTTGATACATGATTTTTTTGGGGGGGGAATAGGAGGCTGGTCATTTGACCTGATTCTGTGATGCTAGTGCTCCTCTTGTTCTGTGCTGGGATTATAGGTGTGTATAACTACGCTCAGTTTAAATTGTTTTTGTCTACTTGTTTAATCAATTATTGGGCCAAGTAAATTATATTATCCAGTATGATTGGTTTGTATATTTTGCCTTATCGTTCCATCAACTTTTTCTTTATATATTTCAAATCTGTATCATTATTTGCACACATATAAATTATTGTTATATCTTCCTGATGAATGCAGTTATCAATAGCTCGAATTTTTTTTCTTTTTTTTGTTTTGTTTTGGCAGAACTGGGGATTGAACTCAGACCCTTGCGCTTAGCTCTAATTTTTTATATGAAGTTCATTATATCTGATATTAACATAGTTGTATCAGCTCTTTTGGATAGGTGCTTCCCTCTACTTTTTAACTAGTATATATTTGTGATACATAACATATTCAGGGCCAGCCAGGTAGCTCCACGGACTAAAGTGCCTGCTTAGGCAGAGCTCAGAGGCCGGAGTGTGATCCCCAGTGTGCTGTGCCAGCCACGCATCTGGGGGGCGCTGAACAGTGATTGAGACTGGGCATGATGGCGTGCACCTGTAAACCCAGCATTTGGGAGGCTGAAAACAGGAGAATCACTGCGAGTCCAATCTACATAGGGAGACCCTGTAGACCCTGTCCTAAATTTATTTTAAAAAAAAAAAGAAAGAAAGAATATATTCATTATGGGGAATTGGTATATATACATATCACATCTAAGTAATTGTTTGGGGCCAGGGAGATGGCTCAGTGGAATAAATGCTTGCTTGGCAAGCACAAGGGCCTGCGTTCAATCCCCGGTTCTGCCAAAAAAATAAATAAAAGTAAACAAATAAATGTTAATTCCCCTTCCTCTCCCCTGCCTCCCATCTCCTTTCCTCTTCACATGCACTCAGTAGTGCATCCCCTTTCCATCTGCATGTACTCTTAACTCCCCATTTCTTATTATCTTGGGTACGTGTTTGACATATCTTTCCCCCTATTTTAAAATGTTCAGTATTTCTGTATAGTTTGTGTGTGTGTGCGTGTGCCTGCATGTGTGTGAGTCAATCTAGTCTAATATAATCTGTTTTCAGTTGAGGCACTTAGTCAATTTACAGTTAATGTAAATTAATGTATACTAATTTGATCTTTTAAATGTACTGCCTCTGTATGCTACCTGTTCTGTGTTCCTTTTTATCATCCTTCCTCTTTTGAATGAGTAACATTAAAGAATTGTTCAGGGGCTGAGGATGTGGCTAAGTGGTAGAACATCTGTTCAGCATGTGTGAGAGTCTGAGTTCACTCCCCAGGACCTCCCCTGCCCCCACAATTCATTTCCTGCTCACATAGCTCAGTAGTGCAATGCATGCATGAGGACTTGAATTCAATTTCCAGTATGCCCAAGTAAAATAAAATAAATTTCAGTGGTTACCTTAAAATTGGAACATACTTTCTTGATTTATCAAAAGTTATTTATCTTTCTCCTTCCTCCTCTGCTCTTTATTCCTGCTGCATTTGTGCGGTTCTATCTGGGATTATTTTCCTTCTATTAAAAGAATAGCGCTTAAAAGTTCCTTTATTGTACATCTGTCTCAGGGTTTGTGGGTTTCAAAATTAATTAGCAGTTCTGAAGATAGAATGTAGGGCTTCACCCATACTAAGCAAATGTTCTGCCATTGAGTTACATCACAAGCCCTTCATTTTAACTTTCTTTATTGAAACACGTTTTTACTGGTATAAAAGATAGATGATTAATTTATATTAAAAGCTTGAAGATCACTTTTCACAGTTTTCTAGCTATCAAAGTTACATGTGAAAATTCAGCTATAATACTAATTACTATTGATTCACTTAAAGCAGATGGTCTTACTTTTCTGATTACTTTACAATTTTTTCTCATGGCTTTTGTCTTTTTCAATTTTTCCTCTTATGTGTCTAGCATAGATTTCTTTTTATTCTTCCATTTGGGCCTTACTGGGTTGCTTAAATTAGTAAATTGATTTCTTCCACAATTCTGAGAAATTCTAACTCTTCAAATATTCTCTTATTCCCCTTCTCTTTTTTTCTTTTTCCTTTCATTATGTTATTTACTTTATCTTGTTGCTGAGACAAAAATACCAGACAACCAAGTTAAAAGAGGAAAGGATTAAGTATTCTAGTTCACAGTTTGTAGAGCTTTCAGTTCATAATCAACTGGCTCCAAGTCAGGGTGGCATTTCAGAGCAGAAATAATTCATGGCAGGCAAAAAGCAAGTAAGGGAGGGAGTTTTAGCAGCTCTTTCTGCCCATTTTATACTAGACCTAGGCTACGAGGATTAGGGTAGTGCCAAGTTTATCAGTGGAATGATACACAGTAATCACGCATCCTTCATCCCAGCATCACATACTCTAGACTCAGCCACCTCTGAAAAGCCCCACCTGTGACTTCATGAGCTTTTGTGGGGGCATTGAGACACAAGCCATGATGCTTCTGAACTCATCTTAGATGTATATCAGCTCTTCTCATGAGGTCTTCTACTTACCTCACTCTATAAATAGACTTTAATTTTTAAAGCAATTTGAGGTTCATAACAAAACTGTGCAGAAAATCCAGATTTTCCATGAATCCCACCCCTCAGTTACTCTTCTCTCATTGCTAGGACAAATACCTGATACCCAAAGTGAAGGAAGGAAAGATTTATTTTTTTTTATTTTTTTTTCCTCCGAATGCCCTCAGGGGTGGTTTGGCTGGCTGTAGTGTTGTGGGGATCTAACTACAGCAACCTGAGGCTGACAGCATTGTGGAAGCAGCCGCTTAAACAACTGAGCTAAGGCCAGTCCCCCAAAGATTTATTTAACTCACAGTTACTCAAGGTTTTAGTTCATACTCAGTTGGCTCTGAGGCAGACTGGCACATAGCAGAGGGCAGCAGTTCATGGCATTGGAAGGCAGCAAATCAGCAAGAGCAAAAGGGAGGAGTGACAGCAACAATGGCAACGAAGAACAAGTCTGTCTCCCTTGTGTTGCATTCAGGCTATATGTCCTAGGCTGGGTGTAGCACTCACACCCATAATCCCAGCAGTACTCACACCCATAAGCCCAGCACTGGATCAAGAGTTAATCACAAACTCTAGAAGTCCACCACATAAGGCTTTGTGGGGGGACAACTAGTCACAAACCATAACATTCTGGCTCTGGACCCTCAAAGACTCATGCACATCCCTTCTGCAAAAGACATTTTATTTTTATTTATTTATTTATTTATTTGCGAAACCAGGGATTGAACTCAGGCCTTTGCGCTTGCCAGGGAAGTGCGTATTCCACTGAGCCATTTCCCTGGCCCTGCAAAAGACATTTTATTCCATCTCTAAGAGTTGCCAAAGTTCCAACAGTTTCAGCATTGCTAAAAAGTCCAAGTCCCAAGTCTCCTCAAGATCCAAGGCAAACTCTTAGCTGTGAGCCCTTGTACAAATGAAAAGTTAAACGCTTCCAACATTGAGAGGCACAAGATAAACATTACTGTTCCAAAAGCTACACACAACAGGGGAATACAAAGCATTGGGAGCAAAGCAAGTCCAAAATCCAGAAAGGCCAACGTTAAGTCCTGTAGTTCCGTGTGGAACATCTGAAGCAATCTGTGGCAAATTGTGAGCTCCGTGAGGCTCTGCCCCTATGATTCTCTTGGTGGTAGCTCTCATGGCTTCTCTCTCAGGCCTGCTTTGCTCTGTCTTTGTAGTTTCCTTCAGATAATCCATGTTCCTGGCTTTTACAAACTTCTGAGGTCTCCCACTAAATAGACTTCTCACTCCCAGCTCTACATACAGCCCTCTCTGCCTGCTCTCCCAGGCCTTCTTCTGAAATCTAGGTGGAAGCTTTCTTAACCTCAGAACTCCTGCATTCTGCATGTGCCTGAAACCAGTGCCATGTAGATGATGCCAAGGTCTGCTGCCAGCTGGAGCAGTAGCCAGGCTTTTTTTCTCTCTCAGTTGTAGGGGTCAAGCGTCTGGATTGCTGAGCACTTTGACCCAGATTCCAGGAATAAATTTTCCGTGCAGGTGCCCTTCTGGAACGTGGGGCTCTGTGGCTTTCCCCTCAAGGCAGAGTCCCTGACCTTTGTAGTTCTGAGGCTGCTAAAGGTGGAGACATGCTGCCTCCTGTGATGCCCTTAGGCCATCCTTTCCATTTTCTTGTTCCTTCCTGGCAATGGACATCCTCTTAGCTCTATCTTTGCATTTCACAGCTTTATTGGATCTTCCTTTCTAGTCAGACTCCCAATATTTTAAATCATCCTGCTGGGCTCTTAGCTCTTGATTCTCAACATAAATCTGGCTAAAACCCCCCAACAACATTCATGCTACTGCCTCAATATTTGGCTGCTTTGAAATATCTTTTGAAAATTAATCAGTCAATCATGCTTAGTGTCAGTTTCAGGCACAGTCTCTGGACACAAGCAAAATGCAAACAAACTTTCTGCCACACTGAAACACAAATTATCCAGAGTCCAACAACCAGTGCAGTCCTTCCCACCAGAAACCTCCCCAGCCTCCATGTTTTGAGACATGTTTTCCCAAAGCAGTTCAGGCTGGCCTTAAACTCCCTTTATATCTTAGGCTGGCCTGAAACTTGTGGCAACCCTCTTGCCTGAGCCTTCCAAGTGCTGGGATTACAGGTAGCAATGCTATGCCCAGCAAAAACTGCCTTTGATTGGTATCTGCTTCAACTGTGTTCATTCCAGTGTCCATCCAAATGTACTGCTTGCCTATCAGTTGTTTCCTAAGTGGTGGTGGTGGTGGTGGTGGTGTGTTTGTGTGTGTGACAGAAACAGAGACAGAGAGAAGATCCAGGACCCAGGGTCTATATTCCTGGTGCCTTCATGTCACCAGCACATTGCTTTATCGGTTCCCTTCCTTTAAGGAATACTTTTAATTTAGTATATGCCTGTAGATAAAGAATATTCTGCTTCATGTTTTTGTGTTTTGACCACACCTATTCTCCTTAGAAATGATAATGATGTTTTAAAAGAATAAGTCAGATTTGTCCATTTGTTTAAATCCTTCTAGTGACTTTTGATCCCAGTCAGATTGAAAATCTTTCCCAGGGCCACCAAGGATTTCACTAGCCTATCTCCTAGTTATCTCTTAGATCTATCTATCTATCTATCTATCTATCTATCTATCTATCTATCTATCCATCCATTTTTAGGGAAGGGTCTACAGGGTGTTCAGGGCTAGATCAGACTCCTAGGGATCCGCCTGTTTACAGCCTCCCAAGAGCTGGGACTACAGGCACATGCAACCATGCCAAGTCTCAATTGCCGGCTCATTTCCTGTCTCAGTGGGCCCCAGGGGCAGGGCTAGCACGGAGGTGGGGGGATTGAACCCCCAGCCCCTGCGCCTGCATGAGCTATTTGACTGGCCCTTATATAAGAGAAATTAAAATTAATCCAGAGGTACCCCAAATGATTTAATTTTGCAAAAATACTGATTATCTCTCAATTGATTTACAAATATATTGCATTTATGATTTTAAAACACCATAGGGGACCAGAGAGATGGCTCAGTGGAATAAGCACTTGCCTGGCAAGTGCAAGGGCCTGAGTTCAATCCCTGTTCTGAAAAAAAAAAATCTAAAACACCACAGTACTTTTCGGAGAGCTGACAAAATGATCTTAAAGATTTGCTTAGGGCTGGCCAGATAGCTCAGTGGATTAACACACCTGCTTAGGTAGATTCAGGGATCCGGGTTCGATCCCTGGTGTGCCATGCTGCCTCTGCCCCCTGGGCGAGCTGATAAAGGGATTGAGACTGGGCATGGTGGCACAAGCCTGTAATCCCAGCGCTTGGGAGGCTGAAAAACAGAAGGATCACTAGGAGTCTGATCTATGTAATAAGACCCTGTAGACCCGGAATGAAATACATTATTTTTGCTTACGTAAAAATATGCAGCAGCTTTCGGGTCCTCTTTTCCAAGATGACGAAAAAAAGAAGGAACAACGGTCGTGCCAAAAAGGGCCGCGGTCATGTGCAGCCTATTCGCTGCACGAACTGCGCCCGTTGCGTACCCAAGGATAAGGCTATTAAGAAGTTTGTCATTCGGAACATAGTGGAGGCCGCCGCC
>NW_004524827.1:379928-384520 GCF_000260255.1 Octodon degus | reverse complement strand
AGCAAAATGGTCAGAAATCGATCTCGTGAAGCCCGTAAGGACCGAACTCCTCCACCCCGATTTAGACCTGCTGGTGCTGCCCCACGACCTCCACCCAAAGCCCATGTAAGGGGAGCTGAGTCTTAATGGACTGAAGAAAACTCTTGAGAAAGAAATAATAAAATTGAATGTTACACTTTAAAAAAAATATGCAGCAATATCTAGAAAGTTCATAATGATAAGCTTAATAAAGGTAAGTCTAGCTCTACTATATGGTCAAACATATTTTAAGGTGGTTATAACTTTAACAGTATGATATTATGGTAGAATAATATAGTAAATAATAATAAAATAGAAACAGAATAAGTATATATGACAATTTAGGTTTTTGGTTTTTTTTTTTTTGGCAGAACCGGGGATTGAACTCAGACCCCTGCACTTGCTAGGGAAGTGCTTATTCTACTGAGACAATTTAGGTTTTGGAAAGATTAGCATCTTGAAACCAGTACAGAAATATATAACATCATCCAATAAAGTTGTCTGGAAAATAGGCTAGCCATTTGCAAAAATACAGAAGATTTACTACCTCACTCTTCATTCCAAAATAAATTTAAATGTATGATATAATTAATAAGACCATGAAAGTAGTATAAGAAAAAAACAACAAAAAAGAAAAAACTAATGAGGCTTTTCTAGGCATAACACAAAGCCAAGAAACTTTAAAGGCAAACAGACATAAATTCTACTATATAAAAGTAAAAATCTAATGATGCACAAAAAAAACTATAAATAAAAATTAAAAACAATTGGACATAACCATTTTTACTACATATGATAGTAAAACCTGATTTACTTAATAAAATTATTTATTAAAAATTAAATGGTCGATAACATTAGAAAAATGAATAAAGTATATGAAAATATACAGATAGTTAATAAATGTATGAAAGATACTCAATCATATTAGTAACAGGGAAATTTGAACCAAAATATTTCCTTTGACTTATCAGATTGGTAAAATGTAAATTTTTATTTGTTGGCAAGGATTTGGAGAAATACTTTAATTGGTTAATATTTTGAGGGCATTTCATTAATGTCTATAAACATTTAAAAATCCAGACCCCTTGACTTATCAACTACGCCTTAGTAGAAATATATCAAGATGGATATATACTAATTATCATTGCAGAATTATATGTAAAGATAAAAATTAGGAAAATACTGTATAGGTTTCTGGTTAAATAATTCTTAATATTCACACACTATGATGATAAAACCATAAAATAATGAGACAAATTATTATTTTTATTTGAAAGATGAGTTCTTTTTATGTTGTCCAGGTTGGCTTCAAACTCCTGGGTTCATGAGATTCACTTGCTTCAGCTGCCTGAGTATCCTTGCTCAGCTGATGACTTGCTATTTTAAGATAAAAATCTAAGTTTTAGAATAATTCTAGAGCCGGCCAAATAGCTCAGCAGACTAAAACACCTGCTTAGGCAGAGAGCAGCAGCCAGGGTTTGATCCCTGGCATGCTGTGTCACCCCTGCCCCTGGGGAGTGCTGAGACATGATTGAGACTGGGCATGGTGGTGCACTTGGGAGGCTGAATACAGGCGGATCACTACAAGTCTGATCTACGTAGTGAGACCCTGTAACCCCTGTAGACCCTGTGCTAAAAAAAACAAACCTAGAATAGTTCTAGTTTCACTATAAAATTAAGTAGCAAACACAAAGTTTCCATATCCTTCCATCCCCATACAACTTCTTCCTCTACTGACACATTGCACCACTGCAGTATTCTGTTTTTGGTTTGTTTGCTGGGGTTTATGGCACTAGATATTAAACTCTGGACCTTGTACTTGCCAGGCTTGACAGGCAGGTGCTGTGCTGCTGAGGTACATTGTCAACCCTGTGGTATGTTTTTTAATGAATGTGAACCTATACTGACACATCATTATCATCCAAAGCCCAAAGTTTATATTAGAATTTACTTTTGGTATCAGTTGAAATTCTTCATGAAAACGGAGTTGATACAATAGTTCAATAGATAGATAGATAGATAGATAGATAGATAGATAGATAGATTATAGATAGATAGATTTGTTATGTGTCTTGGTTCATGAAATTATGGAGGGTTCGAAGTTCCATGATATGCTGTCTATAAGCTGGAGAACCAGGCAAACTACTTGTATAATTCAGTATGAATCTAAGGATTTCAGAACCAGGGGTAAGGACAAAGGCAATTAACTCAAGCCAAAATCTCAAGAATCAGGGGAGTCAATGGTGTAATTCTTCTTTTTTAAAAAATTTTATTGAGAAACAAATACCAATGAGACAGTTTCAAAACTGATTAATAGGATAGTTTCAATAATTAATACATTGCATATTGTTGTCTTCATAGTGGTTATTTGTAGTAAAAGATGCAGACATGATTTCTTGTCTAAACACTATTAGTACAAATCTTTCTTCTCATTGAATTAATAGAAAGTAGCTCTATATCTATCCTAACTGTTTTGTATATACAGATACAAAGTGGTCCTTCATTTGTATCCCCTTTTTTGGTTTAGTTTTGTCAGAGATGGGTATTCTATTGCCATTTAAATATTGTAGGTGTGTGAATTCAGCAAAATATTCCAATATAGTCCAGTAGTCCATAATAGTAGTGGGTTATCCACAGGACTGGTAATGTCAGAAGTTGTTGACTTGAGCACTTTACAGTTCAGCATATTAATATGACTTTACTTTTCATGCCTTATTATTATACTTTTCTACTGGATGGTTAAGACCAAGATAAAGCAAGACCTATATACCAAGAAATGTAACTTTTGTATCTGACAAGGTCAACCAAATCCCCTCAGGATTTATCCTGAAACCCTGTACCGCAGTTTGTAGATCCTTTGTCAGTGTCAGCCATGTGGATGAGTCACGGCCATTGCTTGACCAATTTACTCTCTGTGAAAACCTGAGAGAATGTTTTCTCTCCAGGTGACTCTCCTTAGGCACACTCTACATCATCGATTGCTTTCCTTTGCGGTCCCATAATTTCCTTGATCAGAAAATTTGGGACATCACTGAGTTACAGGATGTTATAGTACAGGTTCCCTTATATCCTGAGTCCTCACTGATCTTGAAAGGCTAGGGCCAAACTGCTGGCTGTCCTTGTAGCCCTTCTTTTTCTCTAATTTTTGGTCTGTAAACTTAAGTTGTTAACTCTCCAGAAGAGAAGCTTAATGATATTATTACCCTGTAACATAGGCAGTTGAGCTTAACCTCACTATCTGTCTGAACATCAAACGTCTTAGACATAGCATGGAACAGATATTTTCTATCAAGTATTGATATGTTAAACTTTAAATCCCTACAGAATGTGAAGACAAAATAAATAAATTTTAAAAACAGGAATAAACAATTACATATTTTTACACAGAAATTTATAAATCTAACTATGTACAGCATTGTGGCAGGACAGTCCTATGACATTTTTGTTTCTTGTCTCTTGTTTTCATTTATTACCTTTCTTTAAAAACAAACATTTACTTGAGAGACAGTATAGCAGTAATTGATATGACATGACAAGCAGTACATATTTTGAAGACCAGAATGACAGGCATTCCAAGCATGACCCTAGTTCAATGGTATAACTCTGAACTCAAAGGTGAAGATCATAGAACTGGAAGGAGAAGACTGGTATAAGTCCCAGAGTCCAAAGGTCCAAGAACTAGGAGCTGTGATATTTAAGGGCAGAGAGGTTGGATATCCCAGCTGCTAAAAGTGCTCCTCCATCCCTGCTCCAGAGAGAAAGATGATAACAAAATTTTTGAGAACCTGGACTCTTGACCCCTGGAATTTGGGGTATTTGTGAAAGAGAATAAGGTTACTGCTTCTCCTGTAGAAAATGCTGCAGGTGTAGGTGCTGCTTAAAGTAGCTGATGACAGCAGGGTGTGGAAGGAATTCAGAAGTGGAGTAGCCTGTAATTCTACTTCCAGGCATGGTGAGGGTGTTTGAGTTTTCCAAAGAACAAGTGATATCTTGGAAAAAAGCTAGAACCAAGCTGCTGCTGTGTTGCCCTGTGGATGGGAGTGCACACCAGTAGCAACAGGCCAAGGGGTGTAACTGCCAGGAAAAGGAATGGAAGGGGGTTGCAAGAAATCAGCATGAGAACCCTGATTCATGTTGGTAGCTTGTGCAGTGTGGAGATTTGGGTCTCTCTGAAGAATCCACATACATACTATCTGCCACACATCAGGGCAAACCTATATGAGCAAGGAGTGAGCTACAAAAGAAGGGTAAGATAAGTAAAGTCATAACAAACACTTGGCCCTTTTCCTCTGATCCCCAACCTCACCATACTCTGCAATGGAGACAGTAAAGGCCAGGTCTCATCTGAATGAGAAAAGTCATTGTTGGAAGAGAATGGCTGGGAACAAAGCTGTTTTCTGTTTATACTCTGCCAAGTTCAAAATGCTCAATAAATCAATTACATCTCCATAGATATAAATTTGTATTGGGAAAAACCTGGAAAGATACATATCAAATGTATGTATCCATATACATATCCATAGCTACTATAACACGTATTTAGCTTGCTCTTTGCCACCACCATGAAAGGTTGC
>NW_004524827.1:375964-377798 GCF_000260255.1 Octodon degus | reverse complement strand
AAAAACACGTATTTAGGGACACTAAGAATTAAGCAACATTTCTATGTATCTATATATCTGTGTATCTGTTTATCTGTGTATCTCTGTATCTGTGTATCCATGTATCTATGTGTCTATGTATCTATGTATCTGTGTATCTGTGTCTCTATGTATGTATGTATGTATGTATGTGTGTATCTATCTATCTATCTATCTATCTATCTATCTATCTATCTATCTTGTAGTACTAGGAATGGAACTGTAGTTCCTTGGGCATAATAGATGGGCACTCTGCCAGTGAGTTACATCTTCAGCCACTCAGAAGGTTAATTTGTTTTCGTGGTACTGAGGGTTGAACCCAGGGTCTTTTCATTGAGCTACATCCCCAGCCTCTCAGAAAACTGATTGATTTATTTTTGTAGTACTGGGAATTTAACCCAGCATCTTTGTATTTACACATGCCAGCCCTTTTTTACTTTTTATTTGGAGACAGGGTCTTACTAAATTATTAAGTTGTCCAAGACAAGCCTGAACTTGTTCTCTTTTTTGTTTGGAACCAGGGATTGAACTCAGGCCCCTGCGCTTGCCAGGAAAGTGCTTATTTCACTGAGCCATCTCCCCAGCCCTGAGCTTGAACTTGTGCTCTGCTGCTTCAGCCTGATGGAGTATTGGGATTAAAAGCATAATTCACTATGTCCACCTCAAAAGTGTGATTTTTTAATTTATATTATTTTTTATTTTCTTTCTCATTCTCTTTCTTTATCTTTCTTTCTTTTTTTTGAGACAGCATCTTACTATGTAGCCCAGGGTGGCCTCAAACCCATAGTGGAAAAAAAACCCCAAAACTCATGGTGATCCTCCTGCCTCAGCCTCCCAAGTTCTGGGATTATAGGAGTGTGCCAGCATGCCTGGGCTTATCTTTATGTTCTACTGTATGAATTTTGTTTCACTGCATAGTAATTTTAAAATTAATTAGGAAAAATAGGTTAAATGAAGCAAGTTGTTTTAATGAACAGATTATAAATTATTTGATTGAAAATTAATTTTTAAATATAATCAGGAAGGTGAGTAGACCTGAAGTATGATAAACATGAGAACAACAAAAAGATACACATAACTAAGATGGCTAAACATTAAAAATAAGATTTCTTGCTTTGTTTGTTTTTCTTGAGATAGATTTTCATTATGTAGTATAATCTGACCTTGAATTCACTATGTAGCCCAGTCTGGCTTTGAAATCACTCTGATCCTTTTGCCCCAGCCTACCAAGAGCTGGAGTCATAGACCATGCCGGGCCCAAAAAACACCTTAAGAGCAGCAAGAGAAAAATGACTCATTAATTATAATAAGACAGCTGTTTTCATCAGTGACAATAAAGGCTGGAAATAAATGGATCATATACTCAAAGTGCTAACAAATGTCAACCAGGAATCTTACAACCAGCAAAAAGATTTTTTCAAAAATGAAGGCAAAGGAGCTGGGGAGATGGCTCAGTGGAATAAGTGCTTCCCTGGCAAGTACAAGGGTCTGAGTTCAATCCTTGGTTCTGAAAAAAAAAATGAAGGCAAACAGAAGTTACTAAATAAACATAAACAGATTTTGTTGCTAGCAGATGTGCCCTACAAGAAATACCATAGAACGTTCTTCAGGCTGAAGGCAAATGACCCCAGATGGTAACTGAAGAGCAGCAGTGAAGGCAGTTATACTATAAAGGCATTGTAAATGCACAGCTTTCTCATGTCTGAATGCAATTGTAGGATTGGAGATGTATCTTAGCTGTAGAGTACTTGCCTAATGTATGTGAATCCCTTGGTTTGATCCCATCACTGCAAAAAGAAGTAATTGTATAAAATTA
>NW_004524827.1:359758-375864 GCF_000260255.1 Octodon degus | reverse complement strand
AGAGAGAGAGAGAGAGAGAGAGAGAGAGAGAGAGAATAGAACTGTAATAGAACCGTATTTATGTGTAATATATTTGGCAATTGTAGCACAAAGGAAGTAAGAACAAAGCTGTATTGAGCTAAGAAAATGACTATAGAGGGTAAAATAATAATTTAAAAGTATACTGCTGGAGGGCAAGCCGTAGATCAGTGGACTAAAGCTCCTGCTTAGGTAGAGCACAGCAGCCGGCACAGCAGCCGGGGTTCCATCCTCGGTGTGCTGTGCTGGCCCCGCCCCCAGGGTGCATTGAGACTGGGATTGAGACTGGGCGTGGTGGCGCGCACCTGTAATCCCATTGCTTGGGAGGCTGAAAACAGGATCACTATGAGTCTGATCTGTGTAGTGAGACCCTGTAGACCTTGTACTAAATGCTGCTGAGCCAGGCATGGTGATATACACTGTAATCACAGGAGTCTGGGAGGCTGAAGAGAGAGGACCAAAGTTTGAACCTAACCTGGGCCACTCGTTGAGTCTCCGAGTTGAATTTTTTTTTTTTATCTATCTTTTTGAGACAGGGACTTGCTATGCAGTTCAGGCTGTTCTTGAGCCCACTTTGTAGTCCAGGCTGGCTTCAGAGTTCCAGTGGTCCTCCTGTTTCAGCCTCCCAAGTGCTGGGATTACAGGAGTGTGCCCTCATATCCAGCTCGAAGTTCAAGTTTTAAAAAAGTCTAGGTCTGACATCTTCAACCATCAGGGAAATCAGCATGGAGATTTCTCCAAGGACTGAAAGTAGAAATCGCATAGGACCCAGCTATCACCCCTGTTGTGTATCTTCCTCAAAGAAGTTAACTCATCATACTATAGCAATACTTGCATACCAATGATTATAGCAGCACAGGACACAGCAACTAAATCCTGGAAGCATCCTCTATAACTATCAACAGATGACTGGATAAACAAATTGTGGTATCTGTATGTAATGGAATTCTGCTTGGTTATGACAAATGACAATTTTGAAGCATTTGTAGGAAAATGAATACACCTGGAAAACAGAATATTGAGTGCAATAAATCAGACACACAAACTTGAATACTGTATGATACCCTTCATTTGAGTGAGGTGAAGTAGAAAGACAATGAAAAAAGATGGATAGTAAGGGACAAGGAACAAGATTTTGCACAATAGGGAAATGGTCTGAGGGAACAAGGAGTGGGAGAGAAATGATATGAAGAAAGATATGCCACTTAAAATCTAATAACCAATGTAAATATTTAAAGTCACAACATGTGCTAAGACAAATAGGCACAAAAGAAGCTATAATGTATACATGTAATCACTCCCCAAGATGACTATAAATTGTATGCATTATATACATTGCTGATAAAATAAACTAAACAAAAAAGTTTAGGGATGTAGCTCAGAAGGTAGGCAATGGGTTCAGTCCCTAGTACTGAAAGAAAAAAAAATCCATACATTGATTAATTTGTAACATTAAGTGATACATTTTTGACAGTAATACCCCACAAAGGGGGGAAGAGACTAGAGCTATATAGGAGCAAATCTATGTATCTCATTGAAGTTAGGCTATTGTAACTCTGAAGCTGACTCTAATATGATGAGAGGTGTATGGTAGCCCCATGAGGAACTATTTCAAAATTAGAAAATATAGATAATTAATTGTAAAGTTTCAATATTAGATTTTTACTTATTGGATATTTTTGTTATATTGTATTTTCTGTCCATTTAGTATATTTGTCAATTTTTAAATTTTTTTTAGGACTTTTTTTTGGCGGAACTAGGGATTGAACTCAGACCCTTGCGCTTGCTAGGGAAGTGCTTATTCTACTGAGCCCCTTTTCTTTATGTTTGTATAAGCACTTTCCACAAAATTAATACATGGAATACTAGTGACTGAAATTAATCTTTGTCATTCAAAGCATCCTTTAAACCAATATTTTAATTTCAAATCTATCTATCTATCTATCTATCATCTACTTATTTTTGTGGGAGTTGAACCTTGGAGTGCTGAGATTCTTAGCTGTTGTAATTTTTTATTTTTTATTTTTATTTTATTTATTTTGTATTTTTAGGGAAGGGTCTACAGGGTGTTCAGTGCCTCACTACTACATTGGACTCGTAGTGATCTGCCTGTTTACAACCTCCCAAGAGCTAGGATTACAGGCGTGCGCCACCATGCCCAGTCTCAGTCGCTTTCTCAGCGTGCCCTGGGGACAGGGCTGGCATGGCAGGCCCAGGGATCGAACCCCCTGGTCCCTGTACCTCCTTGTAGGTGCTTTAATTTGCTGAGCTATTTGGCCAGCCAAAACTTTTATTTTATTTTTTATTTTTTGATAGAATGGGGGATTGAACTCAGGCCTTGGCGTTTGCCAGAGAAGCACTTATTACATTGAGCCACCTCCCCGGCCCCCTGTTGTAATTTTTTACTTGAGTCAGGTTCTCACTAGGTTTCCCAGGCTAGCCTTGAATGTTTGATCTTTATGCTGCTTGAGTAGCTATGTTTGGCCCAACTAATTTATTTTTCAACATGTTTTTTAAAATCAATTCTGCAGGGGCTGGGGAGACAGCTCAGTAGGATAAGCGCTTGCCTGGCAAGCACACAGGCCTGAGTTCAATCCCTGGTTCTGCAAAAAAAAAAAATCAATTCTGCAGAGCTGCTTCTGAAATCAGGTATCATGTTGTTATGCTGAAGAGGGCCTAATTTGATCAGGACTTGCCCCATAACATGTGAAGCTGTGACATATTGCAGTAGCAAGCAGAAACACTGAAGTGATGCCCAGGACTTGGAGGCAGATTTATTTATGTGGATGGGCACTGATGGGGATCATTGTCAGAATATTAGGCCCCCATCTCTAGTGGTCTGGGGCTTGTATGAAATAAGCAAATAGGTAGTACAGAGGCACAATAGTTTGCCATTTGGGGATTGATTTGTACAATGAGCATCATAGTGATCAGCTGTGCATCACAGTGACCAGCTGTTTCTAAGATACAGGAGCAACTGAATCAGGAACAGGAAATAACAAACTGAAATATATGGCTGGCTGGGGATATGGTTCAGCAGCACAAGTGGCTGCGTGGCAAGTGTGAGGTCTTGAGTTTGATTCACAGTACAAAAAAAAAAAAGAAAGAAAGAAAGAAGAAGAAAAAAGAAAGAAATTGAGATATCCTAGTAAGGCAACTGCAGTGTGAGACTTGTCTTTGGCTGTGCAGAGGAATGAAGTTGTGAAGCTTGTCTTTGGCTGTGCGGAGGAATGGAGTTATGAGGATCCTTTTCTAGGTGAGGCTTGCCTCATCATCCCCGAGTGCTAAATTACAGGCATCCACCACCTCTCAGGGCCATGATTTTCTTGGAGTCAAGAGAGCATGGTAGGGGCCCGGAAAATGGCTCAATAGAATAAGCACTTCCCTGGCAAGCTCAAAGGACTGAGTTCAATCCCTGGTGGGGGGGGGGGCAAGAGAGCATGATCTCATTGCTTGTCTTATTTTGGCCTTTTTACTGCAGGATGGATGATGGTATTGGTGCAAGTCCAGCACTGAATGTTTGTTGCATAACATTGGGATTAAGAAGGGCTGGCCAAATAGCTCAGTGGATTAAATTGCCTGTAGGGGCCTGGGGTTTGATCCCAGGGCTGGCGGTGCTGCACCCCCCCCCCGCCCCCAGGGCAAGCTGAGACTGCAATTGAGACTGGGTGTGGTGGCCTGTCTGGAATCCCAGCTCTTGGGAGACTGTAAACAGGTGGATCATAAGTCTGATCTTGATCTCGTAGTGAGACCCTGAACACCCTGTAGACCCTTCCTTAAAATACAGAGAGAGAGAGAGAGAGAGAGAGAGAGAGAGAGAGAGAGAGAGAGAGAGAGAGATTAACTTGTAGGTTGTAGGTTCGGGATCACACTGCATTTATCCACTGCAATGTATACTACAGCTTTGTGAGCTGCCTTCTAGAGTTCATCCTAGGACTCACCTCAGCAAATGCGTAGGCTCTTACCCACAGCCCTTTCTTCGTGTCCTTACCTGTCTGACCCTAATCTTTGAGCTTCTCTTCTGCTTGTAGGAATTCAGTTTAGTTATTAAGATGTTCATTATTTCTAGGTCTCAGACAACCAGCATTGCAGTGCTGTTTCTATTCTGCTTCATTTTTCTCTTTGAAATTAGCACCACTACCATGTTTTTATAGTATAGAAAGTAAAAGGCAATGAAACTTCTGCGAATGGGAAAGGGAACAAGAGTTGGAGGGTGTAGGGAGGGATTGGAATGGAAAGGGATGAAGAAGAATCAAGATATGTTATGTACATGAACAAATTTCCCACCATAAGTGTATTCTTTACGTACTGTGAACACATTAATTTAAAAAAAAATACATATACCATCCTAAAATCGTTGAGGATGGCAGCTTGAACAAAGCCCTGACACACTCCTCTTGTTGAATCTTGCTGAAGATGAACATAGTAGTAGGTGGGATGCTGGAGCCTGGACATTGCTGGCTGTACTTCTCTTGGGGTCTTCTAGTGGAGTAGTATGTCAATGTGGAGCACTATCTAGTCAGTCACTGTGCATGGTAGTGTTGTTAGCATGTGATAATTTCTACTTGGTGTGACACACTTCAGACAGGCAATCTTTGCCATGGAGTTCCTCAGTGAGTTGGCCAGAACTATCTGCTCTGGTTAGTGCTGAGAGAGAACCGAAATACAGTGATTGAGGGAATGGTAGAGCTCTCAAACCTTGTGGCAAAGATGGTGATTATGTGGTTCTCCTAGGAAGTCCTGCTTTATGAAGCTTGGGCCTCTAAATCAGCTCTCCTGAAGTCCTCAGGGTTCTGTTGGATTTGAATGACTATGATACGCATTAAGAAAAATTAGGGGCAGGGGAGATGCTCAATAGAATAAGTGCTTGCCTGGCAAGCCCAAGGGCCTGAGTTCAATCCCCGGTTCTGCCCAAAACAAAACAAAACAAAACAAAAAAACTATCTTGCTGGCCTGACTTGCTTTTAGCCACTATGGTTGCAACAGATCGTCACTAAGACTCAGAAAAACGGGTCAAAGCAGTTTCCTCCCTATGTCTCAGCAAAGGTATGACTCTTTATGGAGCTTATTGCTGACCCATAAGAGCAAAGCCTCTTTAATCTTTTACAGTTAGTTGGTTACCACTGCTCAGGGGACCCTGCTCAGGCCCTAACAATCGGACCTCCTGCTGAGAAGTTAAAATCATGAGCAGGCAAAGGAAATGACCTACTAAAGGCAACTCATGTTAGAAGGAGGAAGGAACAAATTCACACAGCTAGCTGGGTGGCTACAGTTGCAGTGTGCATCAGAAAGAACCATTCAATGATTAAACAAGTCAATATTTGTAAAATACAAAAAAAAGAGTCCGAACTAGTAGTAAAACCCTGAACACCCTGTAGACCCTGCCCTAAAATACAAACAAACAAACAAACAAACAAAAAGTCAATATTTGTAAAATGTTTAGAACAGAGCCTGGCACATAGTGTGTGGCATATACACATTTGTCAAATAATGAACCAAAACAAAGTAATGAGAGCTCTCAAGGGTGTGCAAGTAGAACTAGAAAATATGCTTTTAGAATCTTTTTTTTGTAGAAACATAACTTTTCTTTGAAATATTTGAGGTTAATTTACACATGCTATGGCCATTTACCATGTTTCCAGGGTTTTTCTCTAAGATATAATTTTTTTTTTTTGTGGAAGTGGGGATTGAACTCAGACCCTTGTGCTGCCAGGGAAGCACTTATTCCACTGAGCCATCTCCCCAGCCCCTATGCTTTTAGAATCTTAAAAATTCAATACACTAAGGTGAAAAAGAACATGGCTATTAATTGCCAACCACACTGGTAATCTAGAAGATCAAATAGAAAAGAGCATAAGGAAGTAGAAAGGTTTAGTGCTGTGTCTGCTCCCAAAAAGATGTTTAAAGCCACAAGCAAAACTACTTCTAAAAAGTAAATCAAATCTATTAAAACTGCCACCATTTTTGGTCTGTGTGCAATTTGTGAACTTGTCCTGCCAGTGGAATTTCGTGCACAAATCTGCAGAGTGGACCTGTAAGACCTGTTGTTGTATTAGACAAAAATTAGTAGCATTCAAAGGGCTGCCTGCTATGGGGAGACCTTTAAATCAAATTATTTTGATGTTAACCTTCCTTTCAGTGCCCTGAACTAGGTAGAATTTTTAATGAATTGAAATTTTAAAGGGCTCTCCTTCTACAAAATAGGAGAAAGACATATTATTAGTTTAAAGTTCTTCTGTCCCCTCCAAAATCAGAAACAGTTTTGAGGACAGAGCAGGGTGGGGCCCATACACAGAGTTTAAGGACACAGAATGACACCTCTGAAGACCCAGAGCTTCAGTGGGCCAAGGCAGCTCCAGCTGCCAAACTAAGTCATCCGGGCAGTTTCTACAATGTTTTGGCTGAACTTTAAGCCACATAGGTGTGGGAGACCAGAGGCACACTGAGGCTTACCTGGCCTCCTCTGTGAGCGCAAAGGAGAAAGTCCACACAGCTGAGTTTTAACTTGTTGACTTGATTAGGTACTGAAAGGATTTTGAAAGATAACCTGGCTGAATAAAAGAGGAACAAACTTGAGACTCAGGGCTCCTCTGCCCTAGAGGCAAGAGACCCTGGCTGCTCTTATGTTAAATTTATTCTGGGTCTCTTTGTCATTCATCCTGTTTGCCCCCAGGTCAGAGAAACAAACTGGTTGCAAGATTAGGTCTCTGCAGGGGGAGCGTTGTTGGGGAAGCTCAGAGGAGGAGTGGGCTGGATTCCCACCCATAGCTCCAGGGAATGGGACAGGTGGTGCAGGCTGATCGCCAACATCCAGGGGAGGCTTGTAGTTCTAGATCTCTGTGATAGCATTTAACAGTAACCATTAAGGTATATTGCACATGTGGTATTTCTTCAGGTAATTACTAAAATATATGTGGTCCAATTGTTCTGTAGTACTCCTACTTGCTTGATCTAGATTAGCTTCTACATAGTTGTCTCAGTTACTCTTCTCTTGTTGTTGGGTCAAATACCTGACACCCAAAATAAAGGAATGAAAGGTTTATTTAGCTCACTGTTACTGGAGGTTTCAGTCCATACTCAACTGGCTCCAAGGCAGAGAGGCACAAGGCAGAGAGCAACCTTTCGTGGTGGTGGCAAAGAGCAGGAGAGCAAAGGGAGGGGCCTTGGTTACAGCTAGCCAGCCTCTCTTCCCCTTCCTACATGGTAATGCAAATTACTTGCCCCGGGGCAGGTGAGGCATCCATATACACACAATACTCAATCACCAACTCCAGAAGCTGCCCCAAGACTGCAGGAGGTTTTGTGGGGACAACTAGATACAAATCATAACAATAGTCAATTGATGTATAAATATGTCCTGGAAGTTCAGAAGAGTAACTGCAAAAGTGTTAATTAACCTCAATGGAAGGAACAGAAGAAATTATCTTATGAAAAATGGTAGCCATTATTAACGACATGAAATGTAGCTAATCTGAAAGGAAGTATGCTGAAATGTGAAGATACACAAGATTTCAAAGATTTAGAATGAAAACAAAAGCCAAAACATTTCACAATTTTATTTATTTATTTAGTCCTTTTTCTTCTCTTTCTTTTTTTTTTTTGTATTTTTAGTAAGGGTCTACACGGTCTCACTATATAGATTGGACTCATAGTGATCCGCCACCACGCCCAGTCTCAGTTGCCATCTCAGCGCGCCCCAAGGGCAGGGCCAGTAAGGCACTCTGAGGTTTTTTTCTGTCTATTTTGAGGCAGGGTCTCCCTATTCAGTTCAGGCTGGCCTTAAACTCACTTTGTAGCCCAGGCTGGCCTTGAGAAATCCTCTTTTCTCAGCCTCCTGAGTGATGGGATTACAGGTGCATGCCACTGTTCCTGGCTCACATTTCACAATTTCAAACTGAATATTTAGGACATATATAGGATATATATTGGATATATTGGAATGTATAAATCTATCTATCTATATTTCTAATAGTTTGGGGAATGGAACTCAAGACCTCCTTCAGACTAAGCACACACTACAGTTGTGTTACAAACCCGAAGTTTTTAAAATATGCTGAGTAAAGCATTTAAATTTGTACGTTTGGCTCACATATTTTGTTAGACGGTCCTATTACCACAGTTATTTGTTAGAGTTTCCTGTGCTGCTACCATAACTATTTGCTGTAGTTGCCTGAATTACTGTTCTTTGATTCTCAGGGCTCCAGTCAGTACAGAAATAATGATAAGCCCAATCTTTCGGCTGGCCATGACTTTAACAGTATCAGGCCTATGTACTGACGATCATCTGCAGCTCTTCCTGCAATCTTTTGTTTTTTTTTTTTTTTTACAAAACAGTATTTATAAACACAATGAGACTTTTGTCATGATGAGTTTCAATCACAAAGAAGGTTCTGAAGTAGTTCTATTTTGTCTACATAGTACTAAACAGAAAGTCCCAGATTGACACATACAGTGAATAGTTGCAAATGATATCTACTTCACCCTTCCCTTGTAAGCTTAGGAATTCAATTAAACTAACCCAACAGCCTTTCTAAGATAGGGCAGCAGAACATTTTAATTTTAAAGTTGTGTAATATGTCTTGTTAGCAAATGTTCAACTAAAAAAAAAGTTTAGAAGTGTTTTCCTCTGCCAATTAAAGCTTTTATCTTTGGAGGAAAATGATGTTTAAATATATGTTATAACGCAAAGGCCAGTGAGGTTGACCCTAAATAGCCCAAGATAGTTACAATCAGGATCTGACAGATATTCATGCAAAATATCAAGAGTCAAATTTATTTCATTTTGCACATTTATAACAAATTCGGTGGTATTCTCTCAGTCTTTGTAGGTGCACAGTCTGTATTGCCTAGTGGAACTCATTCAATTTATTTTTTAAAATGATTCCTGATAAATGTGACAGCAGCCACATTGTATTTGAGAGAACTAGAATAATGAAAGTTCATTGCATGCCAGTGCAAGAAAAAAAAAAAGAGATTTAACCCCTCCTTTGAAATATTTATACTTTAGTCTTTCCTTGGGTGGTCAACAAGCTATGGAACAGAAAAGTAAACAAGAATTATGCCAGCCAGACACTGACAAAGGATCTGCAAACTGCAGTACAGGGTTTCAAGATAAATCCTGAGGGGATGTGGCTGAACTTGGCAGATACAAAAGTTACATTTCTTGTTATGTAGGTCTTTCTTTATCTTGGTCTTAAACATCCAGCAGAAAAGTATAAAAACAAAGTAAAAAAGTAAAGCCATATGAATATGCTGAGCTGTAAAAGGCTCAAGTCAACAACTTCTGACAAAAAATAAAAAAGAAAGAAAGAAATAAGCTGTTTGGGGCCAGGGAGATGGCTCAGTAGAATAAGTACTTTCCTGGCAAGCGCAAGGGCCTGAGTTCAATCCCTGGTTCCACACACACAAAAAAAAAACCTTCTGACATTGCCAGTGTTATGGAAAACTCACTACTATTATGGACTACTGGACTATATTGTCATATTTTGCTGAATACACGTACCTACAATATTTATTTATTTATTTTTTGCGGACTCATAGTGATTCTCCTGTTTTCAGTCTCCCAAACGCTGGGATTATAGGCACACTCCACCACACCCAATCTCAATCACCATCTCAGTGCACCCCAGGGGCAGGGCCGCCAGGGTGGGGCAGGGGCAGCACTGCACAACAGGGGATCAAACCCTGGTCACTGTGCTTCTGCCTAAACAGGTGCTTTTGTCCACTGAGCTATCTGGCTGGCCCTTGTCTGTCTTACTAAGTAGTTGTACAAACAACAATGCAACTGACTCTGGAGTCTTTTGATCAATGGGGAGGTCACTCAGAGGTGTCCTCTGTAAACCCACACTGGAAAGTACCTCTTGACAGGGGACATGACAGGAAACTGTAAGTGCCAATATCAAGACCCCCAGTAAGTATCTTCTGTATAGGGCTGCAATCATGGCTCTAGAGAGTTTGTTGGCCCATCCTGTGGACATGGGAGCAAAAACTGATGTCAAATGGGTGATCTCCAAATGATATAGGGGAAAAATGATCCCCCAACCTAAAAAGTACCTGGGATGAGTTTGTGTTCTCTAAAAACGAAGAATGAATTTTAGGAACAAATGGAGGAGGTTATGAGCAGAATATATTTATTGGGGGAAAAGAAAGCTCCTGTTCAAGAGAGGGCCCAAGCGGGTGGTCTGAGGAAAGCTATCTCTTCCAGGGACTTTTTTATAGAGGAAAACCATGTGGTGAGGTGGGTCTAAGGTGGTGGAGAAGACATGGGAACTCACTTAGGTGAACATGAGGTGGGACAAAACTATGGTAAACCAATGAGATTACAAGCAGCATTGCTCAGGTAAAATTGATCAAATCCAGTACCAAATGAGGAAGTGAGTCATGTAGCAATCAGCTATGAATATGGGACAGGGTCTCTTCCTGTTGGGGGTTGGGCTAGTCACTCATTTGGGCTCTTTCAAGGTGATTGATATCTATTTAGAATGTCAATCCCTGATGCCCATCCCTACGGAGGTATGTAGCTGTGTTTTCTCTTTTGTCTTGAGGTCTGGCCCACAGGGAGTGTCTGTCTCTTCCAAGTTGCAAAGTCACCTTGTCTTCCATCTTGTCTCCTTGAGGGCCTTGCCCTGTCTGACTGCTTATAATATTTCTAATTCAGCTGCCTACAACACTGTTGACATAGGGGAATGAAACTCCCTACCTGAAAGATACCTGGTCCGAGTTTGTGTTCTCTAAAACTGAAGTATGAATTTTAATAACAGTGGATGTTAAGAGCAGAATATATTTATTGGGGGAAAGAAAACTCCTGAGAAAGGGACAGAAGGGGGACCCAAGCGGGTTGCCCCAGGAAGCTGTCTCTCCCAGGGATTTTTATAGAGTAAAACCATGTGGTGAGGTGAGTCTAAGGTGGAGAACATTGGAACTTGCTTAGATGGGCATGAGGTGAGACAAAACTATGGTCAACCAATGAGATTACAAACACCATTGCTCAGGTAAAATTGATTAAGTTGGAATCAAATGAGGAAGTCAGCATTAATACAGGACAAGGTCATTTCCTATTGGGGGTTGAGTTAATGATTCTTTCAAGATGATTGATACCTAATTATAAAATCAAATCTGTGGTACCCTTTTTTTGTATTTAGTACAGGGTCTACAGGGTCTCACTACACAGATCACACTTGTAGTGATTCTCCTGTTTTTAGCTTCCCAAGAGTTGGGATTACAGGCACGCACCACCACGACCAGTCAATTGCATCTCAGCACACACTGGGGGCAGGGCTGGCATGGCAGGCTGGGAGGATCGAACCTCTGATCCTTGTGTCTGCCTAAGCAGGTGCTTTAATCCACTGAGCTATGTGGCCAGCCCTTGTGATACCCTTTTCTAAAAGAGATATAAAAAGATAGAGTTTTCATGAAGATTTTTTTGTTTTCATACCATTCCTAGAGTCAGTAATTGGCTGGCCAAATTTATTATGTTCTTATAGATACACAGCTACTTTCTCTTAGTTCATTGAGAAGAAAGTTTTGTACTAATATTGTTTGGACAAGACACCATGTCTGCATCTTGTCCTCTGAATAACTACTAGGAAGACAATGGTATGCAATGTATTAATTATTGTAATTCATACTAAGCTGTTTTGAAACAGTTTCATTGCTATTTTATCTTTTTTCTCATTAAAGTGAAAAAAAAAACCCAAGTTTATTATGTTCTTCCTTTAGTGTTTCTATGACCATTAACAACAGGAAAGGGGCTGGTGAGATGGCTCAGTGGTCTAAAGCACCTACTTAGAACAAGCTAGCAAAGCACAGGGACTGCGGTTCAATCCCCCAGCACCACATGCCAGCCAGCCCTGCCCCCTGGTGGGCTGAGCTGGCCACACACACACACACACACACACACACATAAATAAATAAAATTAAAAAAAAAACCAGGAAAGTAGTTCCATGTATTTTCTTATCTTTTTTTTCCTCTGGTATGGGAGATCAAATTTGGGACCTTGTGTTTCACAAGCAGGCACTTATGCCCTAGCCCTTTCCATGTATTTTCTTTTTTGTATGTGGTTCTAGGGATTGAATCCAGTGACTGTTGAGATATATCCCCGGAGCTTTTTATGTAATTTAGAGACAGGCTTTTACTATGCAATTCAGGCTGGCCTAGAATTTGATCCTTCCTCAACCTTCCAATGCCTGGGATTAAAAGTGGGCACCAGGGGCTGGGGAGATGGCTCAGTGGAATAAGCGCTTCCCTGGCAAGTGCAAGGGCCTGAGTTCAATCCCTGGTTCCAGAAAAAAAAAAAAGTGGGCACCAGCACACTTAGCTAAAACTCCATGATTCTTAGTTTTCATCTTTCAAGTGGTAGTGATTGCATAAACTGTGGCTTCCACTTGTACCCTGTCCTAGTCATGGCAATAGTGATGTGACAACATGCCAGGGATTGTGAAGTCCTTGAATTTGTATGCTCTACAAGCAACCCAATGTCAGAATCCTGTCTTGAAGCACTAATTTTAAAGAGCAGTTCTGACATCAACTGTTCTAGCTTAAGTAGAACAGACCCTGAGATTGGTATGTGAGAACAAGTATTTGATCTGGGAGGTAATTCCAGGAATCAACATAGGAAAGTAAAATAGGGAAGAAATAGGGAACAGTGTAAGGTCTTTTAATGAGCAGGTGAATGCTGTGGCCAACTGAGATTCAATTCCACTGAGGATTCAGAAAGCCTAACTAGAACATAATTTTTCACCTAGGGAACAAGAGTTGGTATATTTTCTTTCCATTCATGTCTATTGTTGATAGAAAGTTGTTTCTATGGGCCTTAACTCCCTGGTACTAGTATCCTACCTTGTATACTAGTTAAGCACACTTCTGTGGCCAGAAAGTCCTTAGGCAGAGAGGTGCAGGTGCTTACAGGAGAAGTCTCTGGTCTGTACAAAAACAATGAATTCCTGGGAGACATTGAAAAGAGCATCAACAGAGTCAGCTGTAGGGAGTGAGAGGAAAATGTTCAATTTTCCATATATATATATATATATATATATATATATGTATGTATATATATATGTATATACTATATCCATTATATCTTTCTATATACTGTATCCTTTCTGTTATTGTTGTTATTGCTGTTGAGGTGAGCATGTGCATGTTCATCAGTTGTGAAGGGGCAGAGAGATGGAAGATTCTCTCCTTTTTTTTTGCGGAACCAGGGATTGAACTCAGGCCCTTGCGCTTGCCAGGGAAGCGCTTATTCCACTGAGCCATCTCCCTGGCCCCAGATTCTCTCCTTTACATTTTTTTTTAAATTTTATTTTAGGGAAGGGTGTATACAGTGTTCAAGTTCTCACTATTAGATTGGACTTGTAGTGATTCTCCTGTTTACAGACTCCCAAGAGCTAGGGTTATAGGCGCACACCACCATGCCCAGTCTCAGTTACCATCCCAGCCCCTGCACCTGCTTGCATGTACTTTAATCTACTGAGCTATGTGGCTGGCCCTTCATTTTGATTTTTTTTTGTGGAACCGGGTATTGAACTCAGGCCCTTGCGCTTGCCAGGGAAGCGCTTATTCCACTGAGCCATCTCCCCGGCCCCAGGCCCTACATTTTGAAATAGGAGGTTTGGTAATGCAGTCCTTGAAGCTGTATATGTTGGAGGTTTTCCCATGAATAAGGATGGGGACTGGATGTTTGACAGCAAAGAGAAATGGAGAGAAGATGATGAGGTGGAAGAGAGGAAGGAAACAAGGAAGGAATGAGGAAAGAAAAGGAAGACAGCAAAAAAGGAAAAAAAGAAAGATTCTATTACATTTATAAATCAGTGCTTTCTAAAGAAACAGATTTAATGAAAATACGTAAGTATATAAGAATTTTCAGGATGGCTTACAGTAGCTATCGCCAGAGTCAGGTTTGGAAGAGTTCAGAAGGCCAGTCTGTACTCTGGGAATCTGGAGTACCTGGGCAAGGCCTGGAGCTCACTGCACTGTCCCATGTGAGTCATTTTAAGCAGGCTGAAGTTTCTGCCTGGAAGCCAGGAGCCTACATCCAAGATGAAGGTAAAAACCAGAGCTCCAAGGTGAAGGTGAAGACCTGAGTTCCTCTGAAGAAACAGACAAACTTCCTTTTTTTTTTTTTTTGGTACTGGGAATTGAAATCAGGACATTGTGCTTGCCACTCAGGTACTGTGCCACTGAGCTATATCTCTGGTCCAAACCTTTCCTTCTTCATTTTCCTTTTAAATCATTCTGGCAACAAAATGATCTTCCACACCCACAGCTACGTTGATCTAATTTAGTTGGACATTTCTTCCTCCAGAAGAAGTCAGTTGACTATCATATACATATACATACAACTTTCATGACTAGGTCAAGTCTCTATAATGTTCTCCCATAGCCCTTATATTTTTACCTTCTTATGACTTAGAAGTACTGTTATCTCTAAGTAATAGGAGTATCTGCATACAGTGGCTTCAAGTGTGGCTTTATGTTTTTTTCTCACAAAACTAGAAAGCTGTGTCAGGGGCTATTTGCATTTGGTTAGCAGTTCAACAAGGTCAGGAATGGTGGCTTGTTTTTCAATGTTACTACATGACTTTTACAGTTCTACATTCATGGTGTGAATGAGGAAGAAGAGGAACAGACAAGAAAATGAAAGTTTCCCCCCAACAAACCTATGTATTAGTTTCCTATGACTTCAGTAAAACTTATTAGCTTCAAAGAGCAGAGCTTAATAACTCATAGTTCTGGCCATTAGGTGTCTGAAATAGGTCTCTTGAGCTACAGTTACAGTATCTACAGGGTTTCATTTATTCTGAGGCTCTAGAAGATTATTGGATCCTTTGACTTTTCCATCTTCTGAAGAGTGCATGTATTCCTTGGCTGATAGCTCCTTTCCATCCTCATAGACAACAGTCATATTACTGATTCTTATTTGCTTGTTTCTTTGTTGTGGTGCTGGGAATGGAATCCAGAATGTCACACATGCTAGGCAAGTGCCCCACCATTGGGCTGTAACCAAGCCTCTGACTTTGGTTTCTGTTACTCTGTCCCTTTCAGTGACACTTCTGCCCTCTATTTTCCAACTTAAAGGAGCTTTGTGATTATTTGAATTTTTTTTTTTTTCGGAACCAGGGATTGAACTCAGGCCCTTGCACTTGCCAGGGAAGCACTTATTCTGCTGAGCCATCTCCCCGGCCCAATTATTTCAATCTTACCTGAAGAATTCATGTTAATCTCTCTATTTCAAGGGCAGCTGAAGGTAGCATAGTCATAGGTTCTGGGGATAAGGGCATAGACATCTAGCCCCTACTTGAATCCTATCTAAAGTGTCATGATTCCACATTTTCTTTTCCTTGTTCTACTTTTATGATACATATCTGTTTTTTCATTGTATTTCTTCTCTCAAACATAATTCCTATCTCATTAGGCCCCAGATGTAGGTGATTATGATGTGGGTTGTTTAAGTATCTCAATTTAAGGACTGCTAACATTTAGGGCAACAATTTTCAAAATACTATCTGCAGACCAACAGAAGCAGCATTACCTAGGAACCCGTCAGAAATGCAAATTATGAAGCCCTGTCCCACCAGATCTATAAAATGATTGACTCTGGGAGTGAGGCCCAACAATCTGTGTCTTAACAAGCCCTCTAGGGGATTCTGAAGCACACTCATATTTGCGAACCACTGGTTTTGGCTTTCTTTTTTGAATAATCATTTCCCCAGCTCTTCCTAGGTGTCTTTTATAGGAAAAAGATATTAACTCTCTCTGCTATGCTGTCCTTAAAAATGTTCTAATTAAATAGGAATGTTGAAATCCTGTGTTTAATCTACCTGATATTTAAGTTAATTTTTCTTTAACTTCACTATTTAGAAGAGGACTAACCATTGTTTTTAAAATTAAAAGGCAGAGAATAAGTATTCTTGGCTTTGTGGGCCATACAATCAATCAGAACTACATGCCTTGGTCATTGTAGTGTGTAAGTGTCCATAGACAATATGTACATGAAAGAGTATGGCTTTGTTTCAATAGAGCTTCATTTAGGGACACTGAAATCTGAATTGTTGGTAACCTGGTAAAATATAAATAAATACATATA